>NC_057714.1:63000582-63002659 GCF_004010195.1 Chiloscyllium plagiosum
CGGGTTGAACCGAAGGGTCTGTTTCCATGCTGTACATCTCTATGACTCTATAATATTTTTATATTTCCAAAGTGGGTTCAGTAAGATACTGTACATATGTGTATTTAATAAGGTTAAAAACTTATGATGTTGGAAGTAGTATATTAGCCTGGATAGAGGATTAACAGGTAAGTAACAGAAGACAGAGAATTGGGATAAGGGGAAGTATTTTCAGCAATGTTGAAATTGTGAAGTGCCACATGGACCAGTGCTTGGGCCACAATCATTAACTGTACTAACATGTTAACCATTTGGATGAGGAAAGTGAATGTCCTACCCCATGTTTGAGAATGACACTAAAGTAGGTGAGAAGGCATGTGGTGAGGATCAGACAAGGAGTTTACAGAGGGATATAATGAGGCAGGATAAGTGGTTGCAAAGAAACCTGGCAGATGGAATATAATATAAGGCTATGCCCTTTGGCAGGAAAAGGATCTGCATATTATTTGAGTGGAGAAAGACTGCAGAGAGCTACAACGCAGAGGGATTTGTGGGACCTTGTGCACAAATCACAAAAATCTAATATCTATGTTCAGTGAATAACAGCGAAGTTAAATGGACTGTTGCTTTGTATTTCAAAGGGAATACCATATATAAATGGAGATTTGTTGCTAAAACTATGCAAGGCACGATGCAAGCTGTCAGACCACAGCTAGAATACTGTGAACAGTTTGGATATATTGATATTGGAGGAGGTCCAGAGAAGGTTCACTAAGTTGATTCTAGGTATGAAGAGATTTTTGTATGAGGAGAGATTGAATAGATTGGGCCAGTATCCGTTGGAATTTAGAAGCATGAGAGGTGACCTTATAAACTTCTTGGGGGACTTGACCGGTTAGATGATGTTAGGTTGTTTCCCCTTGTGAGTGAATCTAAAACTATCGGTTATAATCTCAGGAAAAGAGGTCATTTAGTTCAGACAGAAATAGGATGAAATTTCTTCTCTCAGAGAGTAGTGAACCTGTGAAATACAAAGTGGAGATGGCTATTGATATTGAGCCATGAATAATGTTCCAAATTGAGATAGAAGATTTCTAAATTTTTTATTTGATTTGATTTATTACTGTCGTATGTACAGAGATATAGTGAAGAGTATTGTTGTGCATGCTGACCAGATGAATCATACTTTACTTAAGAACATTAGAGTAATAGAACAGAATGCAGAATATAGTGTTACAGCTACACAGAAGGTGCAGAGAAAGATCAAGTCTAATATATATGAGGCCCATTCATAAGTCTGCTAACAGCAAGGAACAAATTGATCTAAAATCTGTTGGTACATGTTTTCAAACTTTTGTATCTTCTGCCCAATGGAAGACAGTGGAAGAGAGTATAAAGAGTGTGGAAGGGGTCATGTTGCCTGCTTTCCCAAGACAGCAGGAAGTGTAGATGGAATCAATGAATGGAAGGCTGGTTGTTGTGCTGGTCTGGATTGCATTCACATCTTTATTGTGTAGTTTATTGTGGTCTTGGGCAGTGCAGCTGCCATGCCAAGCTGTGATGCATCCAGGTAGGATGTGTTCTATGGTGCATTAATAAAATTGGTAAGCGTCATTGTGGACGTGCTGAATTTCCTTAGCCTTCTGAGGAAGTAGAGGCATTGGTGTGCTTTCTTGACTAAAACATTAATGTGGATGGACAGATGATGATCTTTACTCCTAAGAACTTGAAGTTGTTGACCACCTTCACCTTGGCACCATTGATACAGACAGGGGTGTGTTCTCCACTCTGCTTCCTGATGTCAATGACCATCTCCTTCATTTTGCTGACATTAAAGGAGGTTGTTGTCTTTACACCATAGCACTAAGCTGTCTTTCTCTTTCCTGTACTCTTGTCTCATTGTTGTTTAAAATCTGACCCACTATGGTGGTGTCATTAACAAATTTGAGGATGGAGTTAGAGCTGAATCTAGCTAGACAGTGATGAATGTATAAGGAGCATAATAAGGGGATGAGTAAGGGATTATCTTGAAGGAGATGCTGGTGTTTATCCTTATTGATTACAGTCTGCGGTCAGGAAATCAAGGATCTAATTGCAG
>NC_057714.1:63003159-63051417 GCF_004010195.1 Chiloscyllium plagiosum
CTGAAACCAAAAGAGAAAATGCTGGAAAATCTCAACAGGTCTGGCAGCATCTGTTAGGAGAGAAAAGAGCTGATGTTTCGAGTCTAATTGACCCTTTGACAAAGGGTTAGTTAGACTCGAAACGTCAGCTCTTTTCTCTCCTAACAGATACTGCCAGACCTGCTGAAATTTTCCAGCATTTTCTCTTTTGGTCATTGGATTATGTTAATTGCCCACAAGGTTTCTACCTAAAACCCCAAAACCAAACAAAAGAAAACACTAAAATAGAAAGAATTAAAGGGATCAAGTCAAATAAATTGTTTACACATAGTTATAGAAAAGGATGAGACTAGTCCTCGGGTGAAAGTGCTAAGTTGGTGAAGGCTAATTATAACTAGAAAAATAGGATTTGAACCAGCCGTTTGAAGATAAATCCACATCTGACATGTGGGAGTGTTTTGAAAGCCAGCTGAACAGAATTCAGGACCAGCATTTTCTGTGAGGATGAAAGATCAGGACTGCAAGATTTGGGAACCTTGGATGATAAGCAATTTTGTAAGTTTAGTTGAAAAGAAAGGAAGCATATATAAGGAAATTGAAATCAAATAAGATCCTTGATGAAAGCAGACAAGAACTTAAAAAAAGAAATTAGGAGGTGAAACGGGACCACGAGATGTCTTTAGCAAGTAGGATTAAGGAGTATCCTTCGGCATTTTATACATAAATCAGGAGTAAGACAGTAACTATGGAAAGGGAGGTCCACCCAAGGACAAAGGTAGAAATTTATGTCTGGAGCCAGAGAAAGTGGGTGAGGGCCTTAGAGAGTACTTTGCATTGGTATTCATCTCGGAGAAAGTCATGGATGATGGTAGGTTTAGAGAGGTGTTTGTTAATACTCTAAGACATGTTGATATTGAGAAGGAGGAGCTGTTGGGGGTCTTGAAAAACATTAAATGAACTACATGTGAAAGGGTTCTGTACAGTATTCTAGATGTTCCTTCCACATGGTTGCAGCAGCTCCTAACCTAATTTTGTTAGGGCTTGATAGAGGAGCATACTTGCTTTCCCCCTCCTGCTGATACTTCCCTTAATATTACCAAGCCCTTAAATCTCTTCCTTATTTGTGACCAGCTTGCGCTTTTCAATGAAGCACAGTGCTCAGCCTCAAAGAGGGGACCCTCCCTTTGTGTACTTCCTGAAGTTACTAACTATTGAGTCACAAAAGAAGCAGTATTGCCCAAATTTTCACTGCGCTATGGTCAATATTTAGTCCAGTATTCAGACTCTACTGCAACAATTTCTTTAATGTTAAGCTGCATCAAATTAAGAGTTGCCATTTTGTGAAACTTTTACTACCCTTAGGTCAAACTCTGAGCAAGATTTATCTAATGTGCAAGTTGCTTGGCAAAACTAGAGGAAATACTCAAAATTCAGTGCAAGCCATACTTGTCACAGGAATGCACAAAACCATTTGACTAGATAAGCCACTCTGTGGCTGCAGTTATTGTTCCAACACTGTTTATATGTGTTGCAAACAAGCTGTAGTAAACAATTTACATAAGGCAATTTAACTTACAGTAGAATGACTTGTGATATTAGATTAGATTAGATTCCCTACGGTGTGGAAATAGGCCCTTCAGCCCAACCAGTCCACACTGACCCTCCGAAAAGTAACCCACCCGGACCCATTTCCCTCCGACTAATGCACCTGACACTATGGGCAATTTAGCATAGCCAAATCACCTGGCCTGCACATCTGGACTGTGGGAGGAAACCGGAGCAGCCAGAGGAAACCCACGCAGACACGGGGAGAATGTGCAAACTCCACAAAAACAGTTGCCCAAGGCAGGAATTGAACCTGGGACCCCGGTGCTGTGAAGCACCAGTGCTAACCACTGAGCCACCGTGCCGCCCTTAATGAAACAAAAGTCTGTAACAGATTCATTAACAATCTCAATGGAACATAGTTAATAATATCCCACAAATAATGTATGTAGTTTTAAAATTAATAACATTTCTGAAGCCTGAGATATGTTTTGATGGCATTGCAGATTGGTAATATTATGTATTTAGAAAAAAAACAATAAACTGCACAGCTTTATTAACAACACAAAAGCTGCAGGTAAGCATAATTACTAGCAATTATTCAACTCACTATAGGGAACTGCAAGCTTGCTGAAAATTCCTTTGGAGAAAATAAACAGTTGGGATTTAATGTATGCATACTGCACTGTATAAAAGTCTAAATGATATATCTCTTATAAGGCTTTGGTAATAAGGATAAACAAAACAATTAAATATAGACATTCGCTTAACCTTTCTGAAGATGCAATGGGAATGATTATTTATTTGCTGCTAACTCGTATTGCAAGATTGTGGACACATACTTGGAAAATGTGCCCCATTCTGTCAAGAAAGGGATCATGAATGAAATACACAAATTTTCAACACCAACATACAAAACCTAACTGCGTTAAGGACTATAAAATATTTTTCTTCAAAGACATGGTTTTAAGAAATCTATCTATCTATACGGATGCCAGTGGACTTCAATCATCTGAGGTTGCTGGACTCCGATCAATTAAATCTGCAGCCTTTAATTGAGAAGGGTTTTATCATTTCTCAGTAGAGGCATCTAAAATATTACCTTAAAATTACAATTGTTCCAGTACCCAGATCAAAATCATTGGTATAGACATTTGCAAACCTTCTCCAAGATGAAATGTAGATTTTAATCAATAGCAAATTTCCACACTCACACTGGAATTTCCTCCTTAATGGCATTGTAGGTCAACCCACAGCAGGTGGACTGCAACTGTTCAAGGTGGTAGCTCACCACCACATTCTCAGGAGTAACTAGGGATGGGCAATAAATACTGGCCAGCCAATGATACCCACATCCCACAAATGAAAACAAAATCTGTTATTTTGACAATTCAGTATGTTGCTTTTGTCTTTCTCACTTGACACTGCTATGGACACTACAATCTTTAAGTATTTTTCTTTCTCCCATTGACTGAAAGAAAAGGTACCAATGACCATAATGTTGATACTTCCAAAATAAATTTGCAAAAAAAGAAACTGCCAGGTAAAATCTTAAGTTAACACTATTTTGTATATTCTACAACTAAAACTCATTCTGTACCGCATTTGCTGATCAAATTACATGAAAACAGACTTAGCAACATGCTCTCACAGTGCAATTTAAAACCCAAAAGGTATAGAAATAAAAGTAACAATCTCTCTTGCAACTTATGGCAAACAGCTGCCTGCTACAAAAATCTCAGATGTGAGCTCCAAACAAGTACATATTCATCCCTGACAGATGAATCATAAAATGTAACACATGAGTGGGAGACAACTTATAAGAAACTTTGACTGTTGTGCTGAACAAGTAGTTTCCTGCAATCACATTACAGCCTTTAAAAACACTTGCAACCTACTAAACTTCTGTCAATAATAAGCATAAAAAGTGAATAGAAAAGGGCTATTGTGGCACAGTGGTAAGGTCTCTGCATTTAAGCTAGGAGTCCTGGATTCAAGTCCCACCTGCTCCAAAAGTGTATAACAACATCCCTGAAAACGTTGCTGAGAAAAAAATATATAAATTGAATAAACTCTCAATGCTCCTACATTCCCGGTCTGATTACAGCATCCCACGTTAATACAGTATCTCTTTATTACAATACCTAGGTGGGAAGCATCAATTTTTATACCAGAGCTGCTGTTTCCACAATTCCAATTTGCATCAATAAGATCTACAGTCTATCTGAACATCGCCGTTCTGTCCCTTCTTATTTCAAAATATAGCAACAACACATGCGACTTTGCCAAGAACTGTTGGTTCTAAATGTGCAGGAATTATTTTTATCAGGTCACTTTATTCAATTCTATTCCAGATAATCTCTAGTCCAGACCAGTACCACTGTCTTACAACAGTAGCAATACCTTCCAAACATTTTCCCACTTGATCCCAATTAATTTTATTCATTCATAGGACTAGAGCATCATTGGCAAGCATAGTATTCTTGCCAACGCCTAATTGGCCAGAGGACAGTTAAGAGGTGGAGTCGATAAAGTGTGGAGCTGGAAAAAACACAGAAGGTCAAGCAGCGTCAGAGGAATAGGGGAGTCAACATTTCAGGGTCAGAACCTTTCCGTTAAGAGTCAACCACATTGCTATGGACCCAGAGTCACATGTAGGCCATAAGAGGTAAAGTTGGTGCTTTCCTTCCCTAAAGGATATTAGTGAACGCAACTTTTTTTTCTAACAATGGATTCACGGTCATCATTAGACTCTTAATTCCAGATTTCTATTGAATTCAAATTCCACTATCTGCCATGATGGGATTGAAACCCAAGTCCCTAGTCCATTTCTGGAGTCTCTGGATTAACAATCGAGCAATACAACTGGGCCATTGCCTCACCCTACACTCAAGACTTGACAATTGGTATAATTGCTATGACCACAAGTGACAATTATGGGGCAGAAGGGGTAAGAAACTGATTTTACACTAGCTTTTTGTAGCAGAAATTAGGTCTCATACACCTCATTAAAAAAAAGTGAGTGGTTTTTAAGAGGGTTGCAAGGCTGTTAAAACTTGGTCAGAGGTCCATGTCAGCTTTTATCGCCTTGGAGCTGCAACCCAAAGACCTCATCTTGCAGCTGCACTGTGGGTTAATTACCCACAGTTTTAGAAAAACATAAAAGCATATGAATTAGGACTAGGAGTAGACCTTTAGCCCTTCTAGCCCATTCCATCATTCAATAAGATTATGGCTGATAGGATTGTGATCTTAAGTCCATATTCCAAACCCCACCCTTCCTGCTCTTGGATTCCACATTTGTCAAGAAGCAAATACCTCTGCCTTAAAAATAGCCACTGATCCTGCCTCCACTGTTCTCTAGGTAAGAGAGTCCCAAAGACTCACCATCCTCCAAGAGGAAAGCATTTACACTAATTCCTAACTTAAATGGAAGACCTAGTTATGTTTAAAAGGTGTCCCAGTTCTAGCCTCTGCTTCAAAAGAAAACATCTTTTCATCCTATATCAGCTCAAATTTCCCTCAGGATCTTACACGTTTTGAGAAGATCCCAATTCTTGCAAATGGACATAGACCAGGCCTGGCCTGGCCTGTGCAGTCTAGCCTCTTATGATAACTCCTCTATCCCAAGTATCTGTCAAGTGAACCTCCACTCAATTGCTTCAATTAATATCCCTTATTAAATAAGAAAACCAAAACGGTGTACAGTACTCCAGATGTGGTCTCACAAATGATTTGTACAACTGTAGCGAAGTATCTCTCCTTTTGTATTCCACTGACCTTGCAATAAACAACATTTCATTTGCCTTCTTAATCACTTATTGGTCCTGCATATTAGCTTTTCGTGATTGTTGCCAGGACATCACCGTTCCTCTGAGTTCTACAATCTCTTTCTATTGAAACAGTCTGCTGCTTTTCTATTCTTGCTGCCGAAGACGACAAGTTTACATCTAACCACATAATACTCTATCTGCCAAATATGTAACCTATCAATATCATTTTATGGATTCCTTTTGTCCTATTCACAACTTACCAGGAGTGAAGGTTCATTGTTCCTTGCAAGTGGAAGTAGCAGGTAGATAAGATAGCAAAGAAGGCATTTGGTATGCTTGACTTTTACTGATCAGATCACTGAGTATAGGAGTTGGGAGGTCATGTTGCAGCTGTGTAGGACATTGGTTAGGCTACTTTTGGAACACTGTATTCAATTTTGGTCTCCTTGCTATAGGAAAGATTTTGCTGAATTTGAAAGGGTTCACAAAAGATTTACAAGGACATTGTTGGGGTTGGAGGATTTGAGCTACAGGGAGAGGCTGATTAGGCCAGGGCTGTTTTCCCTGGAGCTTCAGGCTCAGGGATAACTTTATAGAAGTCTATAAAATAATGAGGAGCATGAACAGGGTAAGTAGACAAGGATAGGGGAGTGCAAAACTAGCGGGGATTGGTTTAAAGTGAGGAGGGAAAGATTTAAAAGGATCCTAAGGGGCAACTTTGTCACACACATTGTGATGCATGTATGGAGCTGCCAGAGGAACTGGTAGAGGCTGCTAAAACTACAACATTTAAAAGGCAACTGGATGGGTATATGAATAGAAAGAGTTTAGAGGGATATGGACCAAATGCTGGCAAATGGGACTTGATTAATGTAGGATATCTGGTTGGCATGGATGAGTTGGATCGAAGGAGTCTGTTTCCATGCTATACATCTATATGACTCTATGACCTTCTAACGTACCTTTACATCAGCAGAAAATTTAAAAATAATTTGCACAGGCCAATCTTGCATGGCACTTGCAACACCTTGCCAACCGGAAAATGACCTATTTATATCTACTCTCTGTTCCCTCCTAGCAAACCAACCTTTATCCATGTTAAGAGGATTCCCTCTGCACCATGAAATCATCTTTTGTGCAGTAATCTTTAATGCTGTACCTTGTCAAATGCCTTCTGAAAATCTAAGCACAGCACATCAATTGGTTCTTCTTTACCTAGGTCCCCCACCACTTCTACAAAGAAGTCCAACAAATTAGTTAAATGTGATATGCCTTTCGTAAAACCAAGTTGACTCCATGGGATTGCATTGAAACTTTCAAAGCTCCCTGCTACAACCAGCTTAATACTAGATTTCAGCATTTTCCCCATGATAGATTATAAACTAATTAACCTACAATTTCCTTCTTTCTGTCTCCATCTTTTCTCGAGTCCAAGAGTTAAACTTGCTATTTCCAATCTGAAGCCCAGACCTATGACATCAGGTTAGTGATCTAAGAACAGTTTGATGCTCACAACAGTTTTGCCTTATTACAATATCCTCTCCCTTGGAACACAACAGCCAATCCTCCTTAATGTGGTTGACCAAACTACTTCAGGTAAGGTCCAGCTCATAAAACATATCTGAGCAGGTAACTGGTTATTTGCAACTCAAGTTTCAAGTAAAGTTTTAATTAGACTATGTATCTGTTGTTTATTCTGTTGGTTAGCTAGACACCTAGACAGTGACAAGACGTCTACAAATCAATTACACGGCTTGGCAAACATATCCACATCTATGACTACAAATCTTTACACAAACCTTGAGTTCTGCCAATATTTATTGCTAACTTACATTACCACATTTGAACTGCCCATTGAAAAGTCATGAAACCGTGTGAAGCTGCTGGAATAAGTTTCCTCCTACACCAGCAAAAGCAGACACTTTACAAGGTAAACCAAAAAAACTGCGGATGCTGTAAATCAGAAACAGAAGTTGCTGGAAAAGCTCAGCACGTCTGGCAGTATCCAGATGCTGCCATACCTGCTGAGCTTTTCCAGCAACTTCTGTTTTTGTCACTGTAAAAGCAAAATGGAGGGTTTCCTCCGCAACAAATGGTGAGCTGCAGAATAAAGCTTGAGGTTGAAATAATACTAAATTGGATTGCATATTACATAGCACAGTCTGAACCTTTAGTCAGGCTAGATGAATTGTCTTTCCCTGTTCCTTTTGCACATAAGATTTATACAGTTAAGATTTGTAGTGGGAGGAAGAGCTGCAGGTAAGGAGACAGAAAACCATGGATATTTATCAAGAATGATGAAAATCACACATTATTTCCCTTTCTGATTCGAAAAATTGTATTTAATCATCACAAATCCTTCTTTAAAAGTACAGAAGCATATCCATTTCAGAGGTCCATATTTGTATTTTTTTTAATAGTCTAAGCTCAAGAAGTATGTCCTCTTCTTGAAATAGAGAGCTAATTTGAACGTTTGCTACCGTGAAGAAGCTAGGTTCCTGCCCTTTGCCGGTTATCCTCCCCCTACACCTGAAGGACTGATTAAGGCCCCCTAAATACATGTGCAGCATTTCAGCACATGCCGATTATTCTTTGTAACCTTTGTGGGTAATGGGAGGCTAGTTTTGTAGCTGCTGCACCATCTGGGGCAAGATTGGATTGCTCAACAGACTGCAGAACAATACGTGGAACACACTCCAAATGTGATTTTGGACCTTTATAGTCACTATCAGATGTACATGTATTTGGAAAGACAAGGACTGATTAGGGATAGTCAACATGGCTTTGTGTGTGGGAAATGATGTCTCACAAACTTTGTTATTTCCTCAAAAACTCAATAAAGAGGATTGATGAGGTGCAGAGTTGTAGATGTGATCGATATGGACTTCAATAAGGTTGACAAGGTTCCCCATGAGAGACTGATTAGCAAGGTTAGATCTCATGGAATACAGGGGGAACTACCATTTGGATACAGAACTGGCTCAAAGGTAAAAGACAGAGGATGGTGGTGGAGGGTTGTTTTTCAGACTGGAGGCCTGTGACCAATGGAGTGCCACAAGGATCAGTGCTGGGTCCTCTACTTTTTGTCATTTATATAAATGATTTGGATGCGAGCATAAGAGGCACAGTTAGTAAGTTTGCAGGTGACACCAAAATTGGAGGTGTAGTGGACAGCGAAGAGAGATACCTCAGGTTACAACATGATCTTGACCAGATGGGCCAATGGGCTAAGAAGTGGCAGATGGAGTTTAATTCAGATAAATGCGAGGTGCTGCATTTCAGGACAGCAAATCTTAGCAGGACTTATACACTTAATGGTAAGGTCCTAGGGAATGTTACTGAACATAGACCTTGGAGTACAGGTTCATAGCTCCTTGAAAGTGGAGTCGCAGGTAGATAGGATAGTGAAGAAGGTGTTTGGTATGCTTTCGTTTATTGGTCATAGTATTGAGTACAGGGAGGTCATGTTGCAGCTATACAGGACATTGGTTAGGCCACTGTTGGAATACTGCATGCAATTCTGGTCTCCTTCCTATCGGAAAGATGTTGTGAAACTTGTAAATGTTTTCTGAACCCTTTCAAGGATGTTGCCAAGGTTAGAGGATTTGAGCTACAGGGAGAGGCTGAACAGGCTTGGGCTGTTTTCCCTGGAGCGTCGGAGGCTGAGGGGTGACCTTATAAAGGTTTACAAAATTATGAGGGACATGGATAGGATAAGTAGGCAAAGTCTTTTCTCTAGGATGAGGGAGTCCAGAACTAGAGGGCACAGGTTATGGGTGAGAGGGGAAAGATATAAAAGAGACTTACGGGGCAACGTTTTCACACAGATTGGTACGTGTATGGAATGAGCTGCCAGAGGAAGTGGTGGAAGCTGGTACAATTGCAACATTTAAGAGGCATTTGGATGGGTATATGAATAGGAAGCGTTTGGAGGGATATGGGCCGGGTGCTGGCAGGTGGGTCTAGATTGGGTTGGCATATCTGGTCGGCATGGACGGGTTGGATCAAAGGGCCTGCTTCTATGCTGTACATCTCTATGACTCTGTATTTATAGACTACATGTATAAAACTCTGAATACGGTTAAGCTGGATGTGCAGACAGCAATAAATTTGTGAAAGAAGAACAAAGAACATTACAGCAGAGCAACAGGCCCTTCGGCCCAGCAAGCCTGAGCCAACATGAGATGCCTGTCTAAACTAAAAACCTTTCACCTTTACACAGTCCATATCCCTCTAGTCTCTGCCTATTCACCTATATGTCAAGATGCTTCTTAAATGTTGCTGTTGTATCTACCTCCACCCCTTCTTCTGGCAATACATTCCAAGCACTCTGTGTGAATACACCTTTGTGTAAATACTTGCCTCTCAATCTCCTTTAAACTTACCCTCTTTTATCTTAAACTTATGTTCCCTCGTAAATGACATTTCTATGCCGGGAAAAAGACTTTGACTGTCCATTCTATCCATGCTTCTCAGAACATTGTAAACTTCTATCAGTTCGCTCCCCAACCTTAGAGTTTGTCCAATATCTCCACATGTCTAATATCCTCCAAACGAGGCTACATCCTGGTATACCACTTCTTTAGCCTTTCCAAAGCCTGCACATCCTTCTCGTAGTGTGCCAAGCAGAACATTTCTAATATTTGAAACATGGGTGAATGAAAATTCTATGCAGCTGCAACATGCCTTGCCAATTTTCATACCTACGCCTAGACAATGAATGCCAAGCATTCTTATGCCTTTCTGACCACCTTATCCACTGTCAGTAAACTATGTAATTATATACCTAGATCCTTCCATACATTGCTGCTACTAAGGGTTCTGTCATTTACTATATAATTTGCTCCTGCATTAGATCTTCCAAGATGCATCACCTTGTATTTGTCCAGATTAAATTCCATCTGCTATTTCTTCACCAGTCTCCAGGCTACAACCTCCAGCTGTATCGTCTAGCAATCCACCTCATTATCCACAGCCCTCCCAAACTTTGTGTCATCAGGCCACCTACATTCTCCTCCAAATCACCTATATATATGCGCACACACACACACGCGCACACAAGTAACAGCAGTCCCAGCACTGATCCTTGCGGAACACCACTGCTCACAGATTTCCAGTCAGAAAAACACCCTTCCACTATTACTCTTTGCCTTCTTTTACCAAGCCAATTTTATATCAGCCTACCATGAGTGATCTTGTTAAAGGCCTTGTTAAGTCCATATAGGCAATATCTATCGCCCTGCCCTCATCAATAATCTTTGATACTTTCTCAAAAACATTCAGTCAAAGTTGTGAGGCATGACCTTCCCCGAGCAAAGTCATACTGCCTATTGCTAATAAGTCCATATTTTTCCAAATTTGAGTAAATCCTATCCACAAGAATATTCTCCAATAATTTCACGACCACTGATATAAGGCTTACTGGCCTGCTGGGCTGTCCCTGCTGCCTTTCTTAAAGGAATTCTCCAGCGCTCTGCTGTGACTAAAGAGGATACAAAAATTTCATACAAAGTCCCAGCCATTTCCTGACTTGCCTCCCTCAGCATTCTGCAATGGATCCCATCACATCCAGAACAGTTGTCTACCTTAATGTTTTCAAAGCACCTAACACCTCCTCTATTTTATACTGACATGCCCTAGAATTTCAATACATCCCTCCCAAGACTCACCATGCCCTTCTCCTTTGTGAATACTGATGTTAAGAATTTGATGACAACCTCACCCTGCAGGTCCACGCATAAAAACTCTCCTTGGTCCTCAAGTGGACCTACTATTTTGCTCCTTAAATATATAAAAACACTTTTTAGATTTTTCTTAACCTTGTTTGCTAGAGACATTTCATGGCCCCTTTGAGTCCTCCTAATTCCTTGTTTGAATTCTTTCTTGCTATTCTTGTACTCTTCCAAGGGCTGTCTGTCTTTTTCTCTTGTCAGAGCCAAAAATTATGGAGCTCCACACATTTTGACTGACTCTCCAGTATCTGCAGTCCTCACTTGCTCCTTTTTCTCTTGTCATCCAAGGTTCCTGAATATTGCCTTCCTTATGGTTCATTTTCACAGGCACACGTCGGTCCTGAACTTGTACCAACTGACCTTTAAAAGATTCCCACATGACAAATGTGGATTTATTGTCAAACAGCCATCCTCAATCCACATTCGCCAGCTCCTGCCTAATATTTTCATAGTTAGCCTTCTTTCAAGGACTACTGCTATCCTTATGGGAGAAAATGAGGAACATACTCATATCCTTATCTACCAGTAACTTAAAACTTATGGAACTGTGTTCACTGTTCCCAAAATGATCATGAGGTCTTGTATAGTCTCTTCCCTGGTTGGGCTATTTACATATTGCTTCAAAAAGCTGAACTGGAGCTATCTAATAAATTCACATCCATCCAACATCCTGGCATCCCAGTCAATATAGCAAAGCTGTGTGTGCTGACAGCATGGGTTCAATTCACGCCACAAAAAAACTATGTTGTTTTTACATTTTCCATAATGTCTCCACTTATCTATCCCTTTATTATCATCTGGCTGTTGGGAGACCTGTTGTACAATCCAATCAAAGTAATTGCACTCTTCTTATTCCTGGCCTCACTGAATGATCTCTCCAAGGTGTCCAGCCACAGTACAGCTGTGATATTCTCCAGAGTTGACCAACTCCCCAGCCCTCTCTATCTTACTTGAAACATCTAAATCCTGGAATGTTCAGCTGCCAATGTTGGCCCCCTCTCAATCAAGTTTCTGTAATAGCTACAACATCATAGTTATCTATATTAAATTAAGCTCTAAATTTATCTGCCTTACTTGTCATATTCCTCACATTAAAACAAATACACTTCAGACTGCCAGTTCTGCCATGTTCAGTCACCTTTCCCTGTCTGTTCTTTCTCTCAGTCTTACTGTCCTTAATCTCTGACTCCTCCTCCATCATTTTACCTGCTGATCCACTCCTCTAGTTCCCACGCCCAACTTCTGCCATACCAATTTAAACCCTTCCCACCCTTGCACTAGTGAACCTCCCTGCCAGGATATTGGTGCTTTTCCGACTTAGATGCAACCTGTTCTTCTTGTACAGGTCCCACATGCCCCGGAAGACATCCCAATGATCCACATAGCTAAAGTCCTCCAGCAGCTTGTTAGCTACATATTTTACTGTACTGTCTTTCAATTCCTAGCCTCACTGGCATGAAACATAGGAAGTAATCCAGAGATTACAACCTTGGGAGGTACTGCTTTTCACATTCCTACCTACCTCCCTAAACTCCCTATGGAAGATCTTATCTCGTTTTCTGCCTCTGTAACATTAAAAGTTATGTTGTTGTTCAGCAACCAGATCAAATTTTTTACATGCAAAATGCTGCGTAATTGACAATATATTTTGATCAGCAGAATCCTGATAGCAATTAATTACTAAGTCATAATCTACTTACCAATCAACCTGAACCTGTATAAATTAGGTTACAAGTGGATTTCCAGTTTTAGCCTATCAGAGAATATCATCAATGAGTAATACAGGTTGTGATGTTACTTATATGCTGCTTATTGGCTGGAAGCTTAGTTTGCAAAGCTGTGTGTGCCGACAGCATGGGTTCAATTCGCGCATCGGCTGAGGCTCTGAAGGACTCGTCTTCTCAAACCCTCCCCTTGCCTGAAGTGTGGTGGCCTTCAGGTTAAATCACCACTAGTCATCACCCTCCAGTGAGAGCAGCAGCTCTCTATGGCCTGGCAAAACTATGGTGACTTGACTTAATGCTGCTTATTTCCTTTTTAATTATTTTCTGTTGATTCACACAGCAAAAGATGTGAAGACAATTTCTAACAATCCATTAAAGAACAATGTACCCAAAGCAAGTGCTTAATTGAAAAATGCAATTTGCTGTCTGTCAATACAAAGACGTTTAAAACAACAGGAAACTGTGGTTAACATGTATATGACTCAGTAAGTCTTCCGAGAATAGAAAAGGTAAACGTTCCACAACAGTTGCTGTCAAAATGATGAACCTTTTTTATTTACAAAACTCCCCAAGAAAACATTCACATATTTACACCACTTTAACTTTGAAAGTAAAATCATTTTTATCATAAAATGATTTTTTTCAAATCACACCAGTGCAACATCTTGAAGAGAAACAATGCTTCAGAAAACACCATTAACCTCAGTTTTCAAAAGAACTTGTCAGTTGAGAGCTACTCAGATTGACACCTTGTAATTTCATTGCCAGGGGCTCCACATTTTATTCTCAACCAACATGAATCTGGCAAGAAGTCTTAATTAAAAATATAAATGGATTTTGTATTGAAGTTTAATGATCAAACTTGTACAGCTAATTACTTAATGATTAATACACTGTATGAAAGTGCAGTATGACACAATCCCAATGGTAAGTCTCAGTCACAGTGACAAGAAAAATGATTATCTGACTGGGAAAAAAAAGTTATCAAAGAAAGGAAACCAGATTAGGGCACCACTAAGCCAGATTACTATAAGTCCAAGGGTGGAATTTGTTGAGGTTTTGGGGATCCTGCTTGCCAGTTGGCATGCCAATGAGTGACCAATGCTGCCTCTTTTCAGAAAGGGCCAGTGAACCCCATGTAATTCAGGCAGTGGTGAGACCATCAAGGACAATCTAGACCCCGAGGCTTACACAGCCAGTCAGAGGCTAGCAGCTGTTATGCTCATCAGCACCACAAGGAACCTGTGAAAGCGTGCAAGGAGGACACTCACCGGATTCCCACAAAAGGGAGCGCTGTTTCACAGGATGGGCATTGCAAGGAGAGGAGTGAAAGGGTGTTGGCAGCAAGGTGTTAGGGTTTATACTTGACCCCAACCTTCCACAGGTGTGCCTACCTCTGGTTTCACTGCCATGTGCTTGGGAACAACTGACCAACCTAGGAGGTGGATCAGCAATCATGCTATTCAAATAGGGTTCTGCACCTCAGAAGTTGTTACTGATTTGTAATTAACACTTTAGGTTTAGGCTTTCTGGCAACTAAAGGGAGTCACAGCTGCATCAGGTAAACATCTTCTCCCAAACAGCTTGTATTCCAAGAGGAGTTCGAATGATTCTTCACCTTCTTCAAACAAGCCTCCCAGGATCCATCTCCTTCCCTGTAACTTCCTAATGCCAGAAAGTAATCTCCTTCCATCATCATCACCACATTTCGAGCTCTCCCTTACCATGACTGCCAAACATTTTGATTGCCGTGGGCCATTGCAGATGCCAGACAGAAAAATTGTAAGTCAATTTTGATGAGGTCATGTTACAAGGGGTACTGACTGTTGACAGACACACTTACTCTCTCACCTTCTCCCCACAAATTAGAACCACGTCAGAAAACACAAATATTCTATTAATTTCTGAAAATGGAAAATGACTAATATTAATTGCTGCTAGATCGAGAACGTATCCGATAGTGTTTCACATGTCTTCAATGCGTCTGCATCTCACATCAGTTTACGTTTAAATTCATTAAGCGAACTTACTTAACAAAAAGCAAATATCCAGATTTCAAAAAGAGGTTTCAAAGAGAGCCAGATATATAATGAAAATACTGGGTGTGGACCTCACTCATTGACCTCTTGTACTGAATAAAATTCCTGACCAAAGTAATTCTTGATCACATCTTTCAACATTAAAAATCAATCCTACCAATGACTGTGAGGCACAAGCAATGTCTTGATGGTGGAAAGATTCACTTTCGTTGCCAAAGTAGCAAATCAGTTTACAAGAGGAATTGGTAGAGGAATTGAGTTCCGGAGTCCTGAGGTCATGATGCAGTTGTATAAGACTCTGGTACGGCCGCATCTGGAATATTGTGTGCAGTTTTGGTCGCCATACTATAGGAAGGATGTGGAGGCATTGGAACGGGTGCAGAGGAGGTTTACCAGGATGTTGCCTGGTATGGAAGGAAAATCGTATGAGGAAAGACTGAGGCACTTGGGGCTGTTTTCACTAGAGAAAAGAAGGTTTAGGGGTGACTTGATTGAGGTGTACAAGATGATTAGGGGGTTAGATAGGGTCGACAGTATGAACCTTTTCCCGCGTATTGAGTCGGGTATTACAAGGGGGCATAGCTTTAAATTAAGGGGGGGTAGATATAGGACTGAAGTTAGGGGTAGGTTCTTCACTCAGCGAGTCGTTAGTTCATGGAATGCCCTGCCAGTAACAGTGGTGGACTCTCCCTCTTTATGGGCATTTAAGAGGGCATTGGATAGGTATATGGAGGATAGTGGGTTAGTGTAGTTTAGGTGGGCTTGGATCGGCGCAACATCGAGGGCCCAAGGGCCTGTACTGCGCTGTATTCTTCTATGTTCTATGTTCTAAGAGGTCCTCACTTCACAGCTCAAACCAAAACCTCCCACACCATTATCCTATTTGCAATACTGCCTTTCTTGCGTACACGATTGGATTTGTTCCTTTGGACAAAAGTTTTGGAGTTGATTTTTTTTAAGATTAAATGAGAGCTATTAGCGTTGTTGGTCAGATGGGTGTCAGGGATCACTTATTGGGATCAGCATCCAGTGATGCTCCATGATGGCCAAAGCAAAGTATAGGCCAATTTAAGAAATGCCAAGTGATCCATTGCAGAAAATCAGGCTATTGCAGCAGGAATTAGCTCTCAGTTTGACATTTGCTCCCCTAAACTATTGCTGCACTTCGCACAATTCTGTGATAGGACAGTAATGTAGAACTAAAAAATTGATGCAAACAGAATTCATTTTGACTGGGTGGTTATAGTAGCTAACTTTTCATTGGTCTAATCAATATAGGAACAAATGATGATCAGTTTGGTTTATCACACTGTCCTTTGGAAAACCCCAGTAAAGCCCTGTATTCCTCCACCAAAACAATTTTTACTGCCTCTTTATTTGGAGGATTATGGTAACTGAAATTTAATTAGCCTAATCAACTCAGGAGATCAGGATGATAATTTTGGTGCATCACACTCCACATCAGAAAGGTCCAGAAGGACACCACAAAAAAAAATGTCTATTGCACACAAACACACAACTTATCCATTCATAGCAGATGAGGGTTAGGGTAGGGGGAGGAGTTCTCATCATTGCAGCTACACATACATTTTGGTTTCTCTACATGCACCAAATGGGTTATGCAACAGATATCTGAATCAGGGCAATGATGTATAAAATTCATGTGGAGGCATCCCATTGATCCTCTTGTCAGGGGCCTTCATGTCCCCATGTTTGGAGGATGCTGTTTAAATTTTTGTGTGCACTGTGACTGCTGAATGATCACATTACTGAAGAGCTGCTTTGTTTCTGATACTGCCCACACAGGCTCATTGGAACTGTCCCAGTGGATTCAGACATGGAAGCTGTAGCAATCCTGTGTCAGCTGCAGGAAGGGTTGCTACAAACATATATCTTGAAGCCCAGCACCAGCATCAACCTCCAGTGAATCTGGAGCCACTCCTTACCTTGGAGCTTGCAGCCATAGATGTCCTCGTGCTGCGATGAAAATGCAGAAGAACCAGTCGTTTGACTTCCGTGGAATGCCATGCAGATGAGAGAAGGGCACTGGCACGATGCTCTGTGCAGAGGTGGCTATCAGAATGCTCTCATGCTGTCCATGTATCTGTAATGCAATACTGTCTTGCACTGGAAAAATTGGCCTTCCACATCAGGTTGTGTCTGAGGCTCTGCACAAATACAGTTCAAACGCAGAATGATTGATCCTCAGAATTTCCATGCAGACAAATGCACAGAGGCTATGGGATGGGTAATGGGATCTACGAGAGGTACATTATTGTTCCAATTAAGAACATGAGGATGTTCTTCAAATAAAACAGCAATTTTGGCATCTGACAGTGTAACAACATTGGCTACAGCAATGCAGGCTGGATTTCTTGGCAAATCTCGTTCAATAAAACTGAGTTGCACGAAGCCAGCTTTCACAGACATTTTCTTTCTTAATTCTCTCATGGGATGTGAGCATTGCTGGCTGGGCCAACATTTACTATGTATTCTTAGCTACCATTGAGAATGTGGTGAGGAGCTGCTGCCTTGAACCACTGCTGCCTCTTTACTATAGATAGACCCACAATTTAGTTAGGCAAGGAGCTCCAGGATTTTGACCCAACACTCTACAACCCTGAAGGAATGGTGATATCAGATGGTGACTGACTTGGAAGGAAACTTGCAGGTGGTAGCATTCCCATGTATCTGCTGCCCTTGTTCTTTGAGATAGAAGTAGTCATGAGATTGCAAAGTGCTATTAAAGGATCTGTGGCAAATTTTTGCAGTGCATCTTGTAGATGGTAAAAGATTGTTGCTACTGAGCCTCAGTAGTGGAATGCTTATGCGATGTGGTACAATCAAGTGAGCTGTTTTGTCCTGATATAATGTCAAGCTTCTTGATCGTTGTTAGAGCTGTACCCATCCAGACAAGTGGTGAATATTCTATTACATTCCTGACTTGTGGCATGTAGATGGTAAACAGGCTCTGGGAAGTCAGGATGTTAGTGACTTGCTGCTGTGACTTGCGCTTGTAGCCATTGTATTCATATGCTAGTCCAACTGAGTTTCTGGTCAATAGAAACCCCAAGGATGTTGACAGTGTGGGATTCAGTGATGGTAATTCCATTGAATGTCAAGGGGCAACAGTTAAAATTATCTCTTATTGGAGGTCATCACTGCCTGCCATTTGTGTGACACAAACATTACTTGCCACAACTCAGCTCAAGCCTGTATACTGTCCAGGTATTGGTGCATTTGGACATGGACTGCTTCAGTATCTGAGGAATCACGAATAGTGAAAATTGTGCAATCATTGACAAACATTCCCATTTTTGACCTTACGACGGATTGCAGGTCATTGACAAAGCAACTGAAAATTTTGCTCCCAGGACACCATCCTAATAAACCACAGAGGCGTCCAGATACTGAGATGATTTACCTCCAACAAACACAACCATCTTCCTTTGTATGACTCCAACTAGAGGAGAGTTTCCCCCAATTTGCATTGACTCCAGTTTAGCCAGGACTCCTTGATGGCACACTTCGTCAAATATAGCCTCAATGTCAAGGGCTGCACATCACACCACATCTCTGGAATTCAACTCTTTTGTCCACTTTTGAACTAAGATTGTATTGATGTCAAGAGCGGAGTGGCCCTAGCAGAACCCAAACTGGGCAACAGTGAACAGGTTATTGGTGAGCAAATACTGTTTGATAGCACTACTGATAACAACTTCCATCAATTTACTGATGACAGAAAGTAGACTGATGGTGCAGAAGTTGGCAAGTTTGGATTTGTCCTTTTTGTCTAAGCAGGGCAACATACCTGGGCAATTATCCACATTGTCATGTTGATGGTAGCGTTTTAGCTATACTGAAATTGCTTGGCTAGGGGTGCAGCAAATTCTGAAGCATAAATTTTCAAAACCATTGCTGCAAAGTTGTCAGGGCACATAGCTTTTGCAGCATCCAGTGCCCGTTTCTTTAAATCATATGGAGTGAATCAAATTGGTTTAAGAATATCTTATGTGATGCTGAAGACTACTGGAGAA
The DNA here is from genome assembly GCF_004010195.1 of Chiloscyllium plagiosum. Taxonomy (NCBI): domain Eukaryota; kingdom Metazoa; phylum Chordata; class Chondrichthyes; order Orectolobiformes; family Hemiscylliidae; genus Chiloscyllium; species Chiloscyllium plagiosum. The sequence goes on from NC_057714.1 coordinate 63,021,989, forward strand.
GGCCAAGATGGTTCATTCAATTGGCACTTCTGGCTGAAGATTGATGTGAATGCTTCAGAGTCATCTTTCACTCTGATGTTCTGGGCTCCCACATCATTAAGGATGGGATATTTGTGAAATATCCTCTTCCATAGGACTGAAAATATTACTCAGACCAGAATTCCCTGTTCAATAAACCAAAGAATTATGGATGCTGCAGATCAGAAACAAAAACAAAATTGCTGGAGAAACTCAGGAAGTATGGAGAAAGCAGAATTAATATTTTGAATCCAGTGACCCTTCTTCCCAACTGCAAGTGCAAATGCAGCTCCTAAGCAGTTCATGCCATTTTGTAGATGTAAAGTTTCAAACAGATGGAAACCTTAACAACATCCCTCATTCAGTCTTGACAATTATATGTCATAATGGACATTATAGGTAGGATAGTTATCACTCACACAAAGTTAGAACATCATGTTTTGCTAAGATGACTGGTCTCTTCATTTTCTCTCCTATGGTTATAGCTATAATAACATTTGTTCACACGGCAGATGATATATTTTTACAAATGCAATAATGTATTTATAGGATAAGAATGTCATTGGCTGGGCCAATATTTATTGTCCATTTCTGGTTGCCTTTGAGAAGGTGGTGGTGAGTTGCCTTCTTGAATCGCTGCAGCCCATTTGCTGTAGGTAGCTACACAATGCTGTGGAAGAGGGAATTCCAAGATTAACTACAAAACATCTCTAAAATAAGTTTATCGGTCGATCAAACATTTAAAAATAATGTATAACTTCCAGTTGAATTTATATTTCATATATTGTTCATTGAGATGGCTTCATGGTTTAGCTTCATTTTTGAGTATTCCTGTGGTTTAATGGATTTTATCAAGGTTTTAAACCTTTGAGGTGAACAGTTCAGTGCAATAAAAAAGGGACCAAATAATATGCCAAGGAACTAATGACAAAGAAAGACCATCCCGTGGTGTATGCCAGAGAGCAAAGGGCACTGGCATCCACCACAATGGATACTGGGTTTAGGGAATTCATGGAATTTCTCTGGAATTAATGGAAGTTTCTTAAAAGAAAGTTTAGTTTCAGTTTATTCTAAGACTCTCAGTGACAGAAATCAAATGAAGAAAAAAAGCATCTAGTGACTAAAGAAATTCATCAAAAAGAAATCGGTGGCAGCTGTACTAACCTGAATCTGAACATGAAGCCTTTGTTACTGTTAACTCTTCATTCAGGTTTTACTGTTTGTAAGGATAGTGTTGGGATAAAAGAAATAGTGTGAATTTGAATCCTTTTCTGATGTTTGTTGTGAAACCTTTCCAAAATTTTCTTTAGTTTCATGTGATATAATTTATATTATTCTTACCAGGTTTCACTCTAGGATTTGTCCTGTCCAGTATTTACATCAGCTGGGGTCATAATACAAGGAACCCTTGTGTCATTGAGCTCAACAGAAATATTATTGCATGTCCTAATTCTAATATTCTGTGGTCCCAATATATTCCTATGTAAAAACAACGTGTTTCTGGATGCAGACTAAAAGTGGGAAAGAATACTGCTTTAAACCAAAGAAACCATAGAAGAAAAGGTTTGCAGTTTTAAAAACAATTTACTGAAACACATTCTAAGTTTGATCTACAATACTGCCTTTTTTCAAGCAGTGATGGGGAATTCTAGACAGAATGCCACTGCTTGTGAGCATTCTAGTTACACAGCTTCTAACCTGCAAAGAAAAAAGCCTCTTAATCTCTCTTTCTGCCCTGCTCATATTTGGAGAATAGAATATCTCTTGGTAATTATACTCATTCACTATTTTCCTGTAAACTGCAACCTCTGTAAATTTGCTGCTGAAAAGGAAAAGGGTAAAAAAAAAACCTTCAGAAAACTGAAAGGGAATTCCTCAAGCAGTGAACAGAAGTCTGAGAATTTATCCACTAATTTAAGTAATTAATAAGGAATCCGAAAGACTTGATAGAAAGCGTAAAGAAACCCTCTGACATTTTTTTCTTCACCACCCATACTATTTATGTCTCAAGTTATCTCTGTGTGTCTGTTTGTATGATCTTAAAACAAGGGTAGAATTCAAGTTGTAGAGTCATTAGTTAACAATTCATAGTCCCTTCTCGCCATTGGTTAAAATCATCTAGGAGAAAGTGAGGACTGCAGATGCTGGAGATCAGAGCTGAAAATGTGTTGCTGGAAAAGCGCTGCTGCTGGTCAGGCAGCATCCAAGGAGCAGGAGAATCGCCGTTTTCGGGCATGAGTCTGAAGAAGGGCTCATGCCCAAAATGTCGATTCTCCTGCTCCTTGGATGCTTCCTGACCTGCTGCACTTTTCCAGCAACACATTTTCAGCACTGGTTAAAATCAATTTGATTACAATAAATAGTGATTTTGTTGTTACTGAGAAAAACCAGTATGCCTATTCTTTTGGCCTGAATTAGACAGTTAGGTAGAATTGGACTTCACAGCAGTTTTATCAAATGTTCACATTTGTGACAACTCCAGGAATAGTAGGCTTATTTTCCAGTGCACTACCCATGAGTCATTACACTTGATATTTCTGAAGCAGTGGAAAAATACTATGCTGACAGTTGGTGTACCTCAGGCTAAACTACCAAGTCAAATTAATTGTGAGAAGTCTAAATTACATTGAAGAAATAACAAATTAGTAAACTAGATAGCAATGTTACTTCTGGAACAAAATAATAATCATTTACAGTTTTACTTGACATACAAGTATCTGAGTTTGCAATCTTTCTTACCACAAATGATCCATAAATAGATGCGCTATGAATGAACTCAATTCCAAGTTCAAATAGCTATAGAGTTATCAAATAGGTTCACTTTCATAGTTCTAAGGCTGGCTTCTCAGATATCTGCCTCAAGCAATTCACATAATTTCAGGACAAAGAAAAACTGCAACCATCATTTTAGCCTGATTGCACCAGTTATATGTCAATTACACGTAATGGCTTACCTACTTCCAAACCGTCAGCAGGTACTAATATGATTGCAGATACATCAGTATTTAACTTTACAGAGGGCTGAAAAATGAACTTTCAATCTGAGAACCAACAACTCAATAATGCATATTAACCAGCTCCCATACCTGGTTTGACTTTGTATCTTCCACCAAATGGGAAGTGTTATAAATAGATCAGTTCTGAGTTGCTATACCTGTCTGATTGGAGATAACCAATCAACCCATTCACACATTCATAAAAACGTGTTCACAATTTGATGAACAAAGACAACAATTACAAAAGCAATCAGACAAATTCTGATTGCAGTTTAATATCTGGTGGAGTGTTCTGTATTCAACATATAAAATAATGGCAGAAACAACTCATTGCAGCTAGCAGTTTAAAACAGATTAAATTTGATTGCTTTGTCCTGGCTAAAATTTTACTTCAAAAGAAACAAGTAATTTTGTGGACACTAGTTCCAGTGTGGAGCTCTGGTAAATTGGATTGTGAATTACAATTTCCATAATGAAGCTGAATGCACATGATTTTAGGAAAAAAAAAGATTTGCATTCATTTAGAAACTTTCACTTCTTCAGGATATGTTAAATACAACATAACGTAAGTGCTAGAAATACTTAGCAGACTGTAGTAGCATCTGTAGAGAGAGAAACAGAGAGTTAACATTTTAAGGGCTTGATGATTCCTCATTAGACCTGCTGAGTATTTCCAGTTCTGTTCTTATTTCAGATTTTCACTATCTGCATTTTGCTTTTAAATTACTTTTGAAGTGCTGTATTGTAGCAAACATGGCAACAATCTGCTGACAGAAGGATCTCTCAAACATCAGTGAGATAAATGACAGTTGATTTCGAGAAAATTATTGGTGATGTAAATGGAACTATTTCCCTGCTCTTCTCAGAGCAGAATTACAGTATTTTACATGCACCTGAGAGAGCAGACCTCTTCTTTAGTCTCATCAAACAGGATAGCACTTCTGTAATATTCCCTCAATCTCTCACCAACCAGCTCAAATCATGTACTCAAATCCTCGAGTGATGTTAGGGAAGAGTGCCAAGCCAAGAAAGTACAACATTTATTTTATCTGCACAAATGCACAATGCTTAGCATTGGCACTGTGAGGCAGCAAGGGCCCAAGTTCGATTCTAATCTTGGGGGTCTGTCTGTTTTGAGTTTGCACATTCTTCCTGTGTATGTAGGCTTTCTTTCACAGTCCAAAGATGTGCAGGTTAGATGGACTGGGCTTAGTAAATTGCTCTGTCGTGCTCAGGGATTTGCAGGTTAGGTGGTTTAGCCACGGGTTAATGACCTCCCGCCCAAAGGGGCAAAACAGAAAGGGTGGGATGTTAGCATAAAAGCAAATTACTGCGGATGCTGGAATCTGAAACCAAAAGAGAAAATGCTGGAAAATCTCAGCAGGTTTGGCAGCATCTGTTAGGAGGGAAAAGAGCTGACGTTTCGAGTCTAACTGACCCTTTGTCAAAGCTGAGGGTGGGATGTTGTTTGGATGCAGATTTGATGAGCCTAAATGGCCTCTATCTGCACTAGAGGGATTCTATCTGCTGAAATAGAATTCTATGGTTCATATGTCACTATTGTTTTGCATGACTATTTATCAATAATGAGCCTGATTGTTAATTTCATTTTAGATGTCACAGCTCTACTGAGTTCTGAGGTAACTGGAAACAATATTTTTGTTCTCTCAAAATTCCAACACATCTATAACATGCTCTCCAGAGGACTCCACCACAGCCGACTAATACAAAAATCACAAATTAGGCCGGTTTCAAAAATATAAATATAGTCTTCAAAGGTTCCTTTGTTTATTGCACTTAGGAAAAAAAACTATATGTTTAATCTTTTCACTATACATTAGGTCACAATAAAATGTACCATCAGTATATGATCCCACTGAGATTCAAGTTACAATATTCAACACAATAATTGTTCTCAGCCAAAACAACCTAATATTTTACAAAGATTTTGCTTCAGAAAAACATTTTTTTTCTAACTTGGGGGATTTATCAATGAAGTCAAGCAATTAATTGGATGAGCCCTGCAGTGAACACATCAGTTAAATTGCAGGTCTGAGCTATTAGGCAGTCACTAATATGCAGTTGCCCTCCTTGTTATTTTCTTCCAAAACCAGCAAGCAAAAATAAAATGAATGTGATCAATGTTTATAACATTTTACCTATTACTCAGGATCAGTGTGCCCCATCGACCTAGGTTTAAATTAATAAAATCAGATTCTATGATAACAATTACATATATTAGTTTTATTGTACATCAGAAAACATATTCAGGCTCAAAACCAGAAGTGCTGTAAAGAAGGTTAAAGATCAACAACCTCTTAACATTTCTCTTTCTCTGTTTAATAGCCATCATCCCACAGAAAAACTCATCTGAGATGTTGACCATTGTAAAAATGCGAGGATTTCCCATTGCACTCATTGTAAGCCAATGGATATATTGAACTGAATTACATTCTTGTCCAATTCCCTACCACCATTGTGCCATGCTAGCATAAGACATTTGTGTGAGTAACCACCAAGGGGAACACTAGCTGCTCCAAATCCTATAAGGACCAGCAGGTTGGAGATAAGACTTTGGTCCTTCTGGATTAGTCCCATCTCACAGAGTTTCTACTGTCAGCACTGTACAAAAGGAAACTAAGGACATATTCAGCAAAGAACCCAGATCGACAATCAAGTCTGAGATATCAGGAATACAGGCTGGCTGAGTCCACTGCTGGGGAAACTGGGAGACAACATTGTATACAGTGAGGATGGAGGAGGATATAGAAGGGAAAGGATTGCTATTCTGTGAGCCATCAAACATCTCCTTTAACCAACCATCAGGCTGTAGCATCAAACCTGCCAGGCTAGATGCTAGGCATAGCCCTTTTCCACTGTCCATGATATCAGAATTTGCAACATTAACAAGAATTGACTTGTGTCACAGGATTGCGCTTTGGAAATATAACCCTGCTATCACTGAATTTATCACAAACGTGAAAAGATGGGCGGCATGGTGGCACAGTGGTTAGCACTGCTGCCTCACAGTGCAAGAGACCCGGGTTCAATTCCCGCCTCAGGCAACTGTCTGTGTGGAGTTTGCACATTCTCCCTGTGCCTGCGTGGGTTTCCTCCGGGTGCTCCGGTTTCCTCCAACAGTACAAAAATGTGCAGGTGAGGTGAACTGGTCATGCTAAATTGCCCGTAGTGTCAGGTGTAGGGGTAAATATAGGGGAATGGGTCTGGGTGGGTTGCTCTTCAGAGGGTCGATGTGGACTTGCTGGGCCGAAGGGCCTGTTTGCACACTGTAAGCAATCTAATCTAATCTAAAATTCAGTCAAAGTCCCCAATTTCCCTAACTGACAAACTCAAGATAAAAGAGAACGCTCACCAGGTTTCTGTATTTAACTAGTATATAACATTATTATGAACAAATTGTCTTTGACCAATGACAATTGGGAATTGCTGAGTTATTACCCATTAACAAAGTCAATTCCTTCTTAAGCTCCCCCTTCACAAATAGATACACAAAGACAGTTGAGATAGATGGAGGATGATAAAAGAAAAATAAATCATGGAAGAACAGTTCGATAGCTTCAGTTTGAACAAACGATTTGATGACTTGCTTTCTTTCTTTTCCTTTCAATTTCCTTTTAAGTTCTTTGCTGTTGTCATAAGGCTGTTACCACACCAATACTCTCTTTCATTCACAGGTTGAAAACTTGCCCTTTAGCTGACTTTAAAGGTGTTTCATTCCTCCTTCAATAGGGGATTTGCAGAGAAAGGTAAGTAGAAGCCAGCTAGCTGTTATTGGAGCTGAAAATGTGTTGCTGGAAAAGCGCAGCAGGTCAGGCAGCATCCAAGGAACAGGAGAATCGACGTTTCGGGCATAAGCCCTTCTTCAGGAATGAGGAAAGTGTGTTCAGCAGGCTAAGATAAAAGATAGGGAGGAGGGACTGGGGGAGGGGCTTTGGAAATGCGATAGGTGGAGGGAGGTCAAGGTGAGGGTGATAGGCCGGAGTGGGGTGGGGGGGGAGAGGTCAGGAAGATGATTGCAGGTTAGGAATGCGGTGCTGCCTGACCTGCTGCGCTTTTCCAGCAACACATTTTCAGCAACACCCTTGTAAACCTTTTCTGAACCCTTTCAAGTTTCACAACATCTTTCCGATAGGAAGGAGACCAGAATTGCAATATTCCAATAGTCGTCTAATCAACGTTTTGTACAGCTGCAATATGACCTCCCAACTCCTGTACTCTGACCAATAAAGTAAAGCATACTAAATGCCTTCTTCACTATCCTATCTACCTGCAACTCCACTTTCAAGGAGCTATGAACCTGCACTCCAAGGTCTTGGTGGTTGGGTCGGTGGGGGGTGTGGATCTGACAAGGGAGTGGCGGAGGGAGTGGTCTCTACGGAAAGCTGATAGGGGAGGGGAGGGAAATATATCCTTGGTGCTGGGTCTGTTTGGAGGTGGCGGAAGTGACGGCGGATGATGCGCTGTACATGGGGATTGGTGGGGTGGTAGGTGGGGGCCAGTGGGGTTCTGTCCTGGTGGCGGTTGGAGGGGCGGGGCTCAAGGGCGGAGGAGCGGGAAGTGGAAGAGATGCGGTGGAGGGCATCGTCGACTACGTCTGGCGGGAAATTGCGGTCCTTGAAGAAGGAGGCCATCTGGGTTGTACGGTTTTGGAACTGGTCCTCCTGGGAGCAGATGCGGCGGAGACGAAGGAATTGGGAATATGGGATGGTGTTTTTACAGGGGGCAGGGTGGGCCGTTTGGAGGTGGCGGAAATGACGGCGGATGATACGTTGTACATGGAGGTTGGTGGGGTGGTAGGTGAGGACCAGTGGGTGTTTGGAGGTGGCGGAAATGACGGCTGTTATTGGAGACAATCCAGTACATCTATCAAGGCAAGGGAAGACATTTCCTCTTTGCTTCTTCCTTGCAGGCTAGATGCTTCTCTGCCGCATTGGCCTGACACAAGTCATAGTCACCTGGTCAGGAGCCAATCAGAATGCTGTCATTGAACAGCTTTTCCTTTGTACAGAACACATCAGCTCCATGGTGCCTGCGTTTGCTCTCATTGTTCCAGAAGAATGCAACACATTGTGTGCAATTCACATTATGGTCAAGTAAACATGAGTTTTAACACTGCTGCTTTAAAAAGAAACTGTGCAAAGCAATAATATTTTTAGTCCAAAAATAAAGGCAATAAAAATATATCATCTTTTCACTTGAATGCTCAGTTTTCCTCATTAGTCCTCAATTGTTATCAGCTGTACCCCGATACCATGATTCAGGGTTCCAAATTTGTGCTTTGGGCCTTAATGTGACTGAACAGGCTGCTTTTTGATTACACATCTTTTCAGCTGATCATCCCATGTGGTTGTGGGACTCAGAATACAGGACTGGCTTCCTTATTTTTCTTCTTCTGCTGCCAATTCTGCTTCATTATTAAGGCATTTGGACTCAAAGCATGATAAGAGTTTTGTGGACAAGTTGTTGCCATTTCGAACAATTTATGAAAAGCCTCTCCCAGTCATTAATGTAAATGCTCATGGAGTGTTTCAGAGACTCTGTAGCATTTTCTTTGTCCTCCTCCACTGCCACTTACAGATTGAATAAATTACATTTTACTCTTCATTCAATTAATTAGATAGGTGAATTGCAATTTTAGATTATTGCAAGAAATCACTAATATCTGACCAAAAGTCATACCTTAATTCTAGGACTTTGAGGTATGATGTTCAAGACCTCATTTTCAGGTGTGATGCCTTCAAAAGCCATGGACTAAACAGAAGGATTTTTAGGATTCAATCAAATTTAATAGCTGCATTTTCCTTTGGAGATAGAAAACAGAGAATTTTGAGGTCAGTGCGACAGAATATTTTATATTTTTGATTTCTACAGACGTTAGGTCCCACGATGCCAGATTGAGAACAGAGTTCACTTTCTTCTGCTGCAGGCCATATATCTTCATTCCAAATTCACAAGAGCATCTACTTTCCACTTCATACCTTTTATGACTGTCAGTCTTGTGCCACTTTATGGAAAAATCTATCCAGTTGGTTATCAGAAACTGGAGAAGTTTAACTTCTTTTATAAATTCAATACCAACAACATAGCCAATTTTCATATCAGTTGCAAACCTCAATCATGACCCCTACTCTTAAGTCGAAGTCATGTGTGCTCCCCCACCCCACACTGTATCAGATCAATCGCAACTAGTTTCTAAACCCCATTTGGTGCAACTCCTCAGTTGAAGATTATGGGGCCGCACCTCCAGGACACTAATGACTATAGGGCATGAAAGTCAGCCAAGTACAGGAAGACAGCTCGATAGCAGAAACCTATCAGAAAGGCACTCCAATCATCAAGTCTAGATAAAAGTGTCCAAGCTATTCATTAAAATTTATTACAGAAAAGTGACTTCCTCAATGAAGCCACATCCCTGGATGCAAAAGAGGACTCTGATTTTCTAAGAACTAAACTCACCCGTAATGCAGGTATTGTTAATGCCATATAAAATCATTGCTTTTTCCATGAATAACAATCATTATAAGTGAACAGTTCTATTGCTGTGGTCAGATAGTATCTGAGAATCAATACAGTACAACTACAGCTAAGCATGAATGAAGGGAATCTGTTATTTGGTGTAAGCTATAAGATTTACAAGGATGTTGCCAGGGTTGGAGGATTTGAGCTAGGGAGAGGCTGAACAGGCTGGGACTGTTTTCCCTGGCACGTCGGAAGCTGAGGGGTGACCTTATAAAGGTTTATAAAATTATGAGGGGCATGGATAGGGTAAATAGGCAAAGTCTTTTCCCTGGGGTCAGGGAGTCCAGAACTAGAGGGCACAGATTTAGGGTGAGAGGGGAAAGATATAAAAGAGACCTAAGGGGCAACTGTTTCATTTCGAGGGTGGTACGTGTATGAAGTGAGCTGCCAGAGGATGTGGTGGAGGCTGGTATAATTGCAACATTTAAGAGGCATTTGGATGGGTATATGAATAGGAAGGGTTTGGAGGGATATGAGCGGGGTGCTGGGAGGTGGGATAAGATTGGGTTGGGATATCTGTTCGGCATGGACGGGTTGGACCAAAGGGTCTGTTTCCATGCTGTACATTTCTATGACCTGTCCCATTGACACCTTCTTTCTACAGGAAAAATGATGAGGTTGTAACTTCCTTACAGACTGCATCATATGGCAAATGTAAATCCAACTGAACCATTGAGAAAAATAATTTTGAAAGCTCTTTGTCATTGTAACTTTAACTTTTGTGGAAAGATATATAGGTGCTTGTTGCACACAAATCTCTATAATGCCATTTTCTGTACACCTTGTATTGTGAAACAGAGGAGGCAGAGGTTCTCCTCCGACATACATAGAGACAAGACTCTGTTTTAATGGGGTGTGAACAAAATGCTTCAGGGATTGTAAATGTATTTGTCGAATCCTCATGAACTTCTCTTCGTTATCCCCATTTTACAGCATTTTCAAAACATCAATCAGTATGCAATCTTTATATAATGGTGATATCAGAGCCAACAAAAAACAAAGTGAATATGTGAAACGAAAGAAATAAATGAAACTACGGTCATAGTACTAATGGGTGTAAATTTTCAACTGGGGTTGTGTTTGGCAGGAACAAAACCTCTTTGTTTGCTACTATAATGAAACCTGCAAGAGCTAAGGACACAAAAAATCCATTTGTTTTTCTGATTTTAGCATATCTTTGCACTACATTAACTGTTATAAAAGGTGTTAATAATACTTTTACTCTCGTAAAGCAACTTACTATCACAAATTGTGAATTGTATTAATAACCACTGTTTGCTGGTAATTGCACAGTATTCAGCACCATTCACAACTCCTCAGATGCTGTAGCAGTCCCTGTTTAAACTGAAGCAACACCTGGGCAATATTATGACTTAGGTTGACAAATGGCAAGAAACATTCACACTATGCAAATGCCTAACAATGATCATCACCAACAGGATAGAATCTAACCATCAACCCTTAACATTTAATAGCGTTATCATTGCTGAGTCCCCCATTACCAACATCCTGGAGATTATCATTAACCAGAAACTGATTGGACAAGATATGTAAATCCTGCTTTTGTGGTCAATGAACCCTGTGGTGTGTCACCTCCTGAATTCCCAAATCCTGTCCACAAGGCACAAGCCAAGAGTGTAAAAGAATACTCTACACTTGCCTGGATGACTACATTACCAACAACACTCAAGCAGCTCAACCCATTCAGGACAAAGCAGCCTGCTTGTTTGGCACCACATCCATAAACCTTCATTTTCTCTCCACCACTGATGCTCAGTCAGAACAGTGTGTACCATCTGAAAAACAACAGATAAGTGGGTACATCACCTGTAATTTCCCCTTTAAACCACTCGTCATTCTGACTTGAAAATATATCACTGTTTGTTCACAGTCACTAGTCAAGATCCTTCATAGCATCATTGTACGTATACCTACACCAAATGGACTACAGCATTTCAAGAAGCCAGCTCATTACCACACCTCCACAATGGCAATTAGGAATGGGCATTAAATCTCAACTAGCAGTGCCCACATCCCATGAATGAAAAAATAATAATTTGTATAAGTTGAAAACAAATAAACCAACTTCCCATCTACTACCATTAAAATGTATTATTCTGTAAAGTAACTAAAGAAAGAATTGGCATCCATGAGATCATGTGCAAAATATAGATGAATGTTGTCAGCTGAAATACTAAGCTAAATAAAAAACAAATAACAAGAATATTTAAATTCTTTGCAGGTATAACAGTTCATATCTATTGTCATATCAGCTCAAATCATCTTCAAACTTTATAGATGACCAATCAATTGCCAAACTGCACACAAATTCCTACTTGTAGCAAAGCCATTATGCTAACAGAGCTAGTCCATGGTTAAGTAGAAGCAGGTTCACTCAACTGCCTTGCTTTTATAGATATTCCTGCCTCCAGGCATCTAAGTCTATACTTGTATAATTTATTGAAAATGCCGTGGAACAAAATCTTTATCCATATACATATTATACAATTTTATCCAAATACATATTACACAATGATTCCATATTGTTAATTTATAAAATGTTATGTTTTTAACCATTTTACCAAATAATGGTATGGAGAGCTAAAGATACACATTATCTGTGTTGAAATCATCTTCATTTTATCTAAATCAAACAAGCTGTATACCTCCACAAGTTATACACTGGGAAAGAAAAAGTTAACATCAAGAAGCGCAATGTTAGTAATGACTGTATTAACAGATGAATATCACAGTTGCATTAGTAATGAATACATTAGATACATTACTATGTATATTATTATGGCATTTTTACAACTAGTTTCTAAGAAGATATTTGATAACATGCAATTGGCTTAGGACAGATTTTTGATTTATGGAGGTCTGGATTCCTGTTGTTACTTAACTTATCTATCAATCAGTAATATAAGAGAATATTCAGGTTTCAATTAACTATGCCAGACAAACTAGCATGGTTTTATCTTTCTACCTGAACGAACCTAACAATTCTTTTCGGGCCCACAGCCACTGAACAAAAATATCCTTATTGTTGCAAGAAAGGTAAAGCTGGAAAAAAAATTATGGAAGGATGTTCCAATGTTTATAGGGTCTCGTGAAGTGAATCAGCATAACTGATGGGATGTACTTACAACAGCTTTCAAAACTGAGGTTCAATCTATTTTACAACTGCCTCTAGTCCTGGTTTGTTACAGCCCATACTACTGCTTGGTCAAGACAGCAAGCAAACAAGTTGTTCACTTTGTTAGCGTCAGCTGTATATCTCATGTGAAAAAGATCCAATTAAATTCCACTCTGAGTGGGGAATGGCCAGCAGTGAAGTTCTATGATGTAACTCTTTGCAGCTGCCGAAACCACAACATCAGTAGAACTTCTTCAAAAACACAAATCTCAGTACATAAGCCAACAGTCCATATTTCACACAAACACTGCTTTTTGTTTGCTAACATTTTAGGGAAAAATAAGCTTCCTGTGCTGTCCTGAGATCGTAATTTAGTAAAACGATTTCTGTGCATGTACTTCTGCAACTATAGCAGATTTACCAGGGCAAATCTCAACAGCTGCCTGTCAATTTTACATTAATAACATTGGAGCCAGGAGCCTTTGAAGACTGGATTGCAGGAATATCCTACTGTTCCATGCCAGATGTGCGTCCAGTATCACATTGGGTTAAGCGTCCTTTAGAACATGCATTTCAAAGGGCAGTTGGCCATCAATACATGCAGATGGGAGTTTGCTGCTTCATGCCATTTTCACCAGCTTTAGCATCCAGAAGTCACTGGCACGAACAGTCAGGAAACACAGAAATCATAAAAACCCTAGAGTATGGAAGTATTCGGCCCATCATGTCCCCTCCACCCTTCCAAACAGCATCCCAACCACTCACCTCCCTATCCTATCCCTGTAAACCTATTTCCCATGGCTAATTCACCTAGTCTGCACATCCCTGGACACTATGGGTAATGTAGCATGGCCAATTCACCTAACCTGCCTATCTTTGTACTGCAGGAGAAAAACAAGAGCTACCGGAGGAATGTCACACAGGCACATGGAGACCGTGAAAACTCCACACAGTCCAAGGCTGGAATCAAACCTGGCTCCCTGACACTGAGGCAGCAGTGCTAACCACTAAACTATCGTGCTGCCCTCGGCAGAAGGAAGGCTCATTAAAAATTACAATATTACAATATAAACTGGCAGGAAAGCTGCTGCCAAGGAAAAAGTAGACAGCATTTAGCACTTAGTTCAGGAGTGCTTCACATGGGTAACAGAATGGAGGAAAAGCCTGGCTAAATTTGGGCATAAGAAAGAGGGACTTATTTCCAAAGGGATAGAACAGGGAAATGTAATATCAAATAACTTATTCCAAAGGACAATGAGCATCAAGAATTTAATAATTTCCAACTGGAAAACTAAACCTGACTCAATGTTCAGGGAGAGGTGGGAGAGGTTACGCCAAATCAACAAGGGAGGTGATGGTGTCGTGTATTATCACTGGACTAACCTAAAGAAACTAGTCACCTGTAGGCCAGACCAGGTAAGGACAGCAGTTTTCTTCTGAAAGGATATTAGTGAACCAGATAGATTTTCATGACGATCAACAATGATTTTATGGTCTGGAGACCCAGGTTCAAATCCCATTATAGCAAATGATGGAATTCTAGCCTAAAATAAAATCTGCATTTAGAAGTCTGATCAAAGTCATTGTGCAGTAAAAGAGAAAAGTCTATGGGTATCAAGGACCCTGGGGAATCTGCTGCCTGTCACCAATAACAGCTGCAAGAATCTGAGCACAATGGCAGAAAAGCTGGAAAATTGCATTAATTTAGTTTCTGCAATTGTTGCAGCAAAGGTACAATGGATGGGTGGAAATTCCCACCGAAAGGTCACCACTTCAGTCAGTGAGTCATAATTTGTAACAATGACTTCATTTTCAAATTAAATACCTGTAACTCATCCAAGCTATATTAGATTTGGACTTCATAGGTAGAAGAAGGTTGATTCCAAGATCTGGAAATTGCACCCCAAAAATATCAGAATTTCCAGGGATGTGGTGGGTATGCAGCAAGTCAATTTGTAAAATAGATTCTGTGTTTGTGATTTTTACAGCACCATTTATAATTTTTTTTCCCAATTTGCCATGATCTATGAAGTACTTTTGTTTCTTTTGTCCTGCCATACAGATAAGAGATATATTGGATGTTTATACATTTGTACAGACAATAAACATTGGATTTGCCGGATTACAACTCATTTTCTTAAAAAAGGCTACTTAGTCTAGATTTTCATAGAAGCCTGGGTCTCACTTCTTAAAAACTCTATTAATGGCAACTTGCTGCCAGAAACATCCATCAATACATCGATAATGAGATTTATGATTCTCTTCCTCACCATTAATGGATTGGAAAAATATACTGTTAAATGAAAATTTCCTCAGAATAGGAGAAAATTCACTTCTTGCATATAAATATATAATTTATTCCTCCTACATGCAGTAACAATACATCTACAACTGTTCCAAGATGAGCTTGTAATAACATCTGCTTGTTTCCTGAATTGCCTCTCTCTTTGTTTTAACTTCCAAGTCACTCAATTGCCAGCATTCTGCATCGACAGTGAAAATTAAACATCTTTTTAAGAACTGGACCAGCTATATTTTTAGCTCATTTCTAACAAGATACAAATCTATACATTTTTTTCTTTACGTCTCACAGCAGATCAGATCTTCATGTCTCACATTTCTATTCTATGTTCCAAAATGATTCTTTTCATTTTAGGTCTCAAAATAATTCAAAGCTCTGCTGTTTGAGAACTCTATAGCTCAATTTGCAAATGCATTGCATTATGTTTTATTCAGCTTAGAAGAACAGGAACGACTGGTTCTCTTATTGGTCTGGGCTGTGTTAACTGATCTAAATGCCCCAAGGATTGGGATAATTAGTTTGAGAAGTTCTGGTGAAAGGCGTGGGTAAATAAAACTGTGACAAGACTCCCAATCTGGATACTACCAGTGAAGTTTAAGTTAGAACAGATAAAATTAGACTTGATTCTCTCAAATCATGTATCCCACTGATCACTCCACGGCCTAATTTAATCTCTAGGTGTAAACCTGGTGAATAACTACAGAGAGTTTCTAACTTTATTTTGGAATTCTCTACCTAGTGGTATTGTGGGTTTACCTACAGCACATGGACAAAAAAGCAGCTTCTCAAAGGCAACAAGAGAAGGCAACTAGCTCAGCCAGCAATACCCATATCCAATGAATGAATTAAAAACAAAATGTTCAGTTCCTTATCAAGCTGGAGGGAAATATATAGTTATATCCCTTAAGGGTCAACATCACGGCTATGGTTCTTTTTGATACTTACTGAAGATCTTGGGCAGAGGAGGTAAAATGCCAAGTTTGTGGATCATACAAAGCTTGAAAATGTATATTGACAAAATTAACAGACTGCAGGAACATACAGACAGACCACTGAAGAAAGAAATGTATAACTGATTAAATTTAATGCAGAGAAGTATGAAGTGATGTATGTTGGTAGTATTAAGAAAGAAAGAGAAGCAATATAAACCAAATGTTACCATTTTAAAGGGAGCATAGGAGCAGGAAAACCTGGTATTTTAAGTACACTGATGTTTAAGTAGGCAGATCAAATTGAGAAGGCTTTAATAAAGGCCGACACAATTGCTCAGCTTTTCGTTAGACTCTGAAATTTGACTCTGCAAAACCACTGCTATGGATGCCACTTTGCCTGTAAAATATTGCCCATGGCATTTTTTGTAACAGCACGAGTACTCAAACAGACAGCATCTGCCAAAAGCATGCAATAGATCATAAAACCAATCAGCATACAATGCTTACCTGTCACCAGCACTGCCATTTTGAGCTCAATAAACTAGTCAACACTCTTGCTTAACCTCACACAGCCGAGAATGAATTCAGCAGCAGGAAGGACACAGACACCAATATTATACAGGAGAACCCCCGTATCAGTGGATTCGATTTCCAAGGTTTACCGCGGCCTGAAAATATCAGATGGTACATTCCAGAAATAATTCGAGGGCTGCTGAGGAGGTAAGCTTCCCATTTAAATGGAAAGCATTCTCTATTAGCTGTGGTTTTGGGCATCTGCAGGAGGTCTTGGAACGTATCACCTGCGAATATGGGGGGTGTATCTGTATGAGGAGTTTAACAACTACTTTCAAGTTGCTGAATAATTTCTACGGTTGCAATGATTGTGTGTTTGGTGACTTTCAGAATTGTTTGAAATGCACAGGGAGTGGAGTTACCTTTGAATAACTTGCCTGACTTCAAGGCTTTTGCCAAAAAAAACCATCAGACATAGGTGCATAAATTTGCATTCCCTTTGGATGGGTGGATTAGCAAAAGCAACAAAGAGTGGAGCAAGTTTCCGGGAAAGAGAGAAAGAGGAGGAGGTTGATGCAGGCCCTGAGCAGCAGACATTCATTAAAGATGTTCAGGGACCAATTAAACTACCTAAATCTCAGAACAACAGTCTATCAGGTATCTTCATTTAATTAAGGAGCTCCTCATGGAATATGCCATCATTTGCTGTCATAATTGCAGATTCAGAGCGAATAAGGAGAGAATTGTCAGTGTTGCCAAAATACTGTAGTCACTGAATTGTTATGCATTTACTTCCTTCCAGCCTGAAGTTGGAGACATCTGCACCATCTCCCGGTTAATCCTTGGCTTTATAAAGACTCAGATTTACATATGATGCAGATGAGTGTTTCTTCAATAAGGGACCGTACTAAGGAAGAGGGACTTCGGTTACACAGACATAAAGAATAGGAGTAGGAATAGGCCATTCAGCCCTTTCAGCCTACTTTGCCATTCAGTATGATCATGGCAGATCATACAACTCAGTACCCTGCTCCCACTTTCTCTCCATACACTTTGATCACTTCGCCTTAAAAACAATATCTAATTCCTTCTTGAAAACATTCATTGTTTTGACGTCACCAAGTTCTGTGGCAGAGAATTCTACAGCCTCACCATAATCTCAGAAGTCACCAAACACACTTATAATCACTGCAACAGTAAAAATTATTCAGCAATTAAACATTCTCCTTGCATTTACCCTATCTAGTCCTATTAGAATTTTATAAGTTTCCAGGACATTCCCTTCCTCATCTTCTAAACTCCAGTGAACATAGAGTCATGGAAATGTACAGCATGGAAACAGACCTTCAGTCCAACTCGTACATGCCGACCAGACACCTTAAATTAGTCTAGTCCCATATGCTAGCACCCGGCCCAGATCCCTCCAACCCCTTCCTATTCATATACCCATTTTAAATGTTGTAATTGTATCATCCTCCGCCACTTCCTCTGACAGCTCAGTCCATACACACACCACCCTCTGTGTAAAATTGTTGCCTTTTAAATCTTTCCCCTCTCACCATAAACCTATGCCCTCTAGTTCTGGACTCCCCCACCCCAGGGAAAAGACCTTGACCATTTACCCTATCCATGCCCTCATGATTTTATAAACCTCTAAGATAATCCAAGATAGAGGACAGGAAAAAGTTGTGGCTGTGAGAGCTGCTCCTTTTTTGAGGTATTTTAGGTGTTGGAGCTGATTTCTTCAAATTCCAGGAGCAGTCGTATTGCTTTGGAACTTTGGGGAAAGAAAATGAAAACTATGGTACTTTTAAAAAGGAGGAAGAGAAACAAAGGCAGTGATTACATGGTCAGTGAATCAAATGACAAAGCGTATAATCCTCACTGATTCAGTCTCTCTTCATATATCAGTTATGTCATTGCAGGAATCAGTCTGGTAAACGTTTGTGGTATTCTCTTTAGCCAGAACAACCTTCTCAGATAAGGAGACCAAAACTGCACAAAATAGTTCATGTGCAGTTTGACTTGGTGCTGTACAATTGCAGCAAGACATCCCCACTCCTGTACTCTTGTTGTACCTCACCCTTTCCCAATTATCACCATTCAGATAATAATCTGCCTGCCTGTTTTTGCTACCAAAATGAGTAATCTCACATTTATCCACATTTTCTTCACTTGCCACTCATTTACCGATTCACTCAGTTTGTTCAAATCACACTGAAGAATCTTTGAATCCTCCTCACAGCTCACCCTCCCACCCAAGTTTGTGCTGTCTGCAAACTTGGAGATATTGTATTTGGTTCTCTCACCTAAATAATTAAAATATATTGCAAGTAGCTGGGGTCCAAGTACTGGTTCCTATGGTACCCCACTAGTCACTGTTTAAATGTATTGGGCAAACTTGGGAAAAAACATGGAAAAACTATAGTTTCTGATAATTGAACTTCAACTCCTTTATCTTTACTCTTCAAATTCTCCTCCTGTTTCAACCTGTGGCTTTGTGACCTTGTTACCACACAGTGAGGAAAATTCCAAATATGTACTTCCTGTAACACCTTAGTGAGCTCTTTTTGTTAGTGAGACACTCTGCCTGGTCCCTTGGCCCATTTTCATTAAACCTCTAACCAGTGTGAGAGAAATGTGTTTCAGCTCAGTTGATGTTGACAACAGGAGCAGGGAAAGGAGGTGCTGTATTATCGGCACAACCTTCACCAAAATTCCTCAGACATTGGTGAACCATATAACTAGAGTTATAGAAAAGAGCTGTGAATTTAATAATGGGTGGAGCGGTCACATGAGGGAAGATTTTTTAAGATAAAGAGAAAGAGTAAGGCAACAATGGTAGGAAACAGGAAAATAGTAACCGGGGGTGACAGAAAGGGACAGATCATTTAAGTAGAAGACTGCATCCATAAAGGAGTTCAGAATCTGGAAATAATTGTACTAAATTAACAGTGTGAAGTCAACAATTCAAGTGAAGGTAAAATTAGAAATCCCAAGATAAAACTTGAGGCAATAGAAAAGTGTAAGTATGTAAGTTTGCTCACTGAGCTTGAAGGTTTATTTTCAGACATTTTGTCACTATACTAGGTAACATAATCAGTGAGATTCTCAGGTGAAGTGCTGGTGGTATGTCCCGCCTCTCTATTTATAGGTCTCAGTTTCTTAAGGTGGGTGATTTCATTTCCAGTTCGGGGAAGGTAGATCGGATCTAAATTGATGTGCTTATTGATGGAGTTCTGGTTAGAATGCCATGCCTCTAAAAATTCTCTTGCGTGTCTTTATTTCGCCTGTTCCAGGATGTGTGTGTTGTCTCAGTCAAAGTGGTGTCCTTCTTTGTCTGCATGTTTAGAAACTAGTGATAGTGGATCGGGTCGTTTGGCAGCCAGTTGGTGTTCCTGTATCCTGGTGGCAAGATTCCTGCTAGTTTGTCCGATGTAGTAGCCCACAAACCTACCAATACACTTAAACAGCGACTAATTAACCTAAAGGATCCATTAGATACCACCAGCAAAACTAACATTATTTACAAGATACCATGCAAGAACGGAAAAAAAACACTATATCAGACAAACTAGCAGGAAACTTGGCACCAGGATACATGAACACCAACTAGCCACCAAAAGATATGACCCACTGTCTGTATGTACAGAAACTAATGATAAAGGACACTACTTTGACTGAGACAACACACACATCTTAGGACATGCGAAACAAAGACACACACAAGAATTCTTAGAGGCATGGCATTCTAACCAGAACTCCATCTATAAACACATTGATTTAGATCCTATCTACCTTCCCTTGGAAAAAAAACCCATAAATGACATCATCCATCTTAAGAAACCAAGACCTATAAAGAGAGAGGCGGGACATACCACCAGCACTTCATCACAGACTCTCACTGACGATGTTACCTAGTATGGTGAAAAAACGTCTGAAAATAAACCTTCAAGCTCAGCGAAGTAACTTACATACTATTCAAACACCTGAGTTACAAATTTTCTCAAAAATTGCTAATGGAAAAGAATATGATGTAGACAAGTACAAACTGAGACAGAATGGAAGACACAGAATTTAAGAGCAATAGTGTTTCAGAGAGCAAGGTCCACGAAGTGAATAGTGTAATTATGAAAAATTAAAAAGGTCCTTCAATTGAATGCACTGGGCATGCACAAATTTATTTTAAGGAAATTTCTACAAGGTTCTTTGAATAATTACAATAAACTAAACTGTGTTTTGCAAAAGTTAGATGCTGTTTGACAAATGTATCAGAGATCTTTTTTCTTGAGAATGCAATTAGTTAGGTAGATAAAGGGGGACCAGTAGATTCAATATACTTGGATTTCCATAAGGCATTTGATGAGGTGCCACACAAAACACAAAATGGAAGGACTCAAATATTTGGCAATAATGTATTATCATGCATCAATGACTAGTTAAATGACTGGAAGCAGAGAGTATGGATAAATGGGGCATTTTCAAGGTAGCAGGCTGAGAAGAGATATACAAAGATTTTTCCACAGTTGGATGGTTTGAGTTATGAGGAGAGGCTGAATTGGCTGGGGCTGGTTTTCCCTAGAGTGTGGCTGAAGAGTGAGCTTATAGAAGTTAATAAAATCATGAGAGGCATGATAGGGTGTACAGCCAAGTCTTTTTCCAGGGTAGGGGAGTCCAAAACAAGAGAGCATAGGTTTAAGGTGAGAGGGGAAAGATTTAAAAGAGAGACCTAAGGGGCAGCATTTTCATGCTGAGTGTGGTGCGTGTGTGGAATGATCTGCCAGAGGAACTGGTGTAGGCTAATAGAATTACAACATTTAAAAGGCATCTGGTTGAGTACATGAATATGAACAGTTTAAAGGAACATGGGCAAACTACTAGCAAAGGGGACTACATTAACTTTGGATATCTAGTTGGCAAAGACAAGTTGTACTGAAGGGTTTGTTTCTGTGCTGTACATCTCTGTGATTCTATGACTATGACTAATGGAGAGCCAGAAGAATCAATTCTGGGGCCTCAGCTTTTACAGTCAATATTAATGACTCGGAAGGAAGACATAGAATAATGTATCTAAGTTTTCTAGTAATACATAGTTACATGAGAATGCAAGCTGTGAGCTAGATTTAGAGACACTGCAAAGAAATTTCAGTCAGTTAAGAGTGTAGGCACTAAGGTGACAGATGGAGCATAATGTGGGGAAGTGGGAGGTTATTTTTGTTGCAAGAACAGAAAAGCGGAGCATTTTTTTAAGTCACGAAACCTGCAAATGTGCAAGAGAACTTGTGTGTGCAAGGAATACGGGATATTACCATCCAAGTATGGTAAGCATTTTGGAGAGAAAATAAAACATTGGCCTTAATACAGGAAGACTATTGTACAGGAATAAAACTAGTCTTGCTACAATTGTGTGGTGTTTTGGTGAATCCACACCTGTATTGCTGTGTGCCATTTTGGTCTCCATATAAACAGATGGATAAACTTGCATTGGAGAGGATCTTACAGCATTGTTGTACTGTCCCTACTTCTGAGCCAGCAGGTCTGGGTTCAAGTCCCACCTGCATATGAGGTGTGTTATATGACATCTGAGCAGGTTAGTTAAAAATAAATACATATGCTTGCATTACGGACAAGAAAACACGGGTTCACTAGCTTGGTACCTGGGACGAGAGGGTTGTTCTGTGGTGAGTGGCTGAGTAAATTAGGTCTATACACTCTATGGAGTTTAGAAGTGCTCTCATTGAGACATTGAGTATTATAAAGAGCTTTAAGAATGTAGATATTGAAAAGCATTCACACTGGCTAGGTTATCTAGAACAAAGGCACAGAGTCTCTGATAAGCATTCAGTCATTTAAAACTGAGATTCAGTGAAATTTCTTCACTCCAAATTATAAGTCTTTATAACTCTCTACCTAGGAGATTTGTGGATGTGCCATCACTGAATATGTTTATGCTGAGATAGACATATTTTTGGTCTCTAAGGGAATTTATGATATAGATAGTAGGCAGGAGTGCAGAGTTAATGCCCAAAATCAAAATGATTAAACTGAATAACAGAGGGGGGTCTTCAAGCCATGTGGTCTACTCCAGCTTTATTTCTTAAGCCTTTATTTTCTTTTGCTCTCCTTATTACAAGGACAGCATTTTGTTATTTCTTT
This sequence comes from Chiloscyllium plagiosum, assembly GCF_004010195.1. Classification (NCBI taxonomy): domain Eukaryota; kingdom Metazoa; phylum Chordata; class Chondrichthyes; order Orectolobiformes; family Hemiscylliidae; genus Chiloscyllium; species Chiloscyllium plagiosum. The sequence continues at coordinate 63,044,582 of NC_057714.1, forward strand.
TACAATAACTACGACTACAGTTATTTATCTATATATCTTCTTCGTTGTCACTAATATGCTGTAAAGTCCATTTAAGATATATCAGCTAAAGACAGCTTGAAGGGAATCCAAATATCCACAGGGTACACGTATTAACCTACATCTCCGATAAACGCAATCAACAAACAAGGTTAAGAAAAATCACATTTTTAATATTTCCAGCGATAATAAACCAGAAAGATTTGAAAAAACAAACTGCAATCTAACTACAATCTCAGAATCTTATTTTTGAGTCCTTTTGACTCATTTTTTTTCCTCGCACCATATATTTTTTCCATTACCAAGAATAACGTGTTTTATTATTCTTTTATCTCTGAAGTCTATTATGTCCATTAACTATTCCAGCATATGGGTTCAATATGAATTTCCTTTCTCAATTTTGACTTCAAGCATGCTTTTCTGAAATGTCATATAAATCTGTTCTCCGAAACAATGTACATCTATGGATACAGATGCAGAAACTTAAAAGCTCATAGCACATAATAAATAAAAACAGGCATATAAAATCTAAACATAAGGTAACATTTGAAACATGGGAAAGCTAGAAACCTGCTCCCAGGCCTCTATATCCCCTCACACTCAATCAGAGCTCATCTTGTCCTTAAATTGTACTCCCTGTTTCCATGACCACATTCCCATCGATAGGTTGACCACCCAAAATAACTAGCTGGTAACAGAATAATTGACATTGTACATAGTTCCCTCTCCTTAGTTACTGAGCCCTCCTACTTTCAAAATTATCAAAAAAGCCTAAAGCCCTTGGGGTTATTGAAAACCACTACCATCTTTAATTTCTCTTTTGTATTTTAAGTATTTAAATTTATTCTTGTTTACCAAACATGGCCTGTCCCCAATCCCTATGCTAAAAGATCTCCAAAGAGGTTTCTACACCACTACAGTACTGAAAAAAGCCCAACTGATTTGCAAATGAGTCCCCAGTTTTCCCGATCTTTCTGGAATCTTTGGCATGGTCAACTACACGGTCATCCTCTAATACCTCTCCTCCATGAACAACCTTCCTTAGCAGGTTCCACTCTTACCTATCTAATTGTAACCATAAAATCTCCTACAATGGCTTCTTCTTTTTTTCCTTCTGGAGTCTCCCAAGCATCTTATTCCTGTCCCTCACTTACATGCCATCCTTCAGCAGCATTAATCAAAGATAGAGCATCAGGTTCCATTTGTATCCTGGTGATATTAAACTCCACTTTTCTACCACTTCTCTCAATATCTGCACTGTCTTCATGCTTTCATCCTACATCTGACATCGAGTTCTGGGTGAGCCACAATTTTCAAGTTGAACATTAAGACGACAAAAGCCATTATCACCAACCATGCCACAAACACTGTACCTTCCCAGAACATGACCTACATGCCCATTTTCCAGCATGATCCATTCTTAAGCCAATTAAATTGTTTTGATCAATTGGAAATCTATAATCTGTCTCCAGATATGAGTGTAGGATCATCAAGAAATTTTGAGATTCATTTACTTTTAAGAGTACCGATAATGTGACCCTCAGTAGACACAGTCACAAGACTACAGTTGTCACCAGTATGTATTTGTCTACTTTCCTTTCTACTTTTCATTACACATTTTCATTCCTATTTGATAATAAATCTTTAATTCCATAGAATACTGAAACTGAAAAACAGTAAATTTTGTCACAGCTGCAGGAACAAAATAGCTCAATATTCATTACCCTAACATTTTTGAAAGAACATTAATGTTATAATGGTTCATGAGTAGATTTTAATATTGCTTTGATTTGGACTGTAAATGTCCTCAACATTTAAGTGCTTCCACTTAGAGCTGCCCAACCAAGTGCAATATGCTCTTTATCATCCAGTAACTTCAAGGATAGCTTGGCTCACAATTAATTTTAGAATAAATCAAATCAATTGGAGGGTTAGTAAACCTCCCATTATCTACTGCAGCCTACATATACAGAATCAATGTCAGCTGCCAACACAGGATGTTTTTAAGGACAGTGCATTCTCAATTTGTAGCTGTTTAGTTCAATTTCTACAGATTGATTATCTGTTTGGGCACTTCCCCAACCTTGTGTGCATTATTTGTCAGTGCAACTCTTGTGTCGTCAGATCAGCCATGTTATTGGTGTGTGTGTGTGTGTATCATGGAAAACAAAATTAGCTAGCATACCCATGATCCACATCCAGACTTACAAGGTGCATGTTCCACAGCTGTCAGTATGTGCACTTTCCTCTGAAATTACTTAGCACATCATCCTTTTGTAAAAGCTCTCTATGCTGTCCAGCTCAATATGACTTCCCTTGCTTAGGTGGGGGAGTGCAGACCTACCTACCCAGTTGCACAGAGAACACTTGCAGCAATGGCTTCTCCTTGTTCCTTACACAATTAATATATACTTCATCCTCAATGACCTGCTGCCAATAAATAATAACATTCAAAGAATACTGACTGGTGTCAGCTTCCATATTTATGCTGACAATACAACCCTCAATTCTTCACTCCATTACCTCAACATTATCAGTCATCTTGTTCAACATCCAGTCACAGAGAAGCCAACATTTTCTCCAGTTAAGGAATGAACCAGTATCTGCAGCTTCCGCCATGAACTTCATACCATAGCCACTGGCATAACCTGCACAGCCCGTTTTTCCGGTTGGACAAAACTATTTGTCATGTTGATATTCTACATGACCCTGAGTCGAGCCTCTAACCCCACATTCTTTCCATCACAAGAGCTAATGACAACCCTATTACCATATGACCCATGGTCTACTTCAGTCTCTCAGCTGCTGAAACTTTTATTAAAGATCCTGTCACCTCCAACTCCAACTTTTCAAACTGCTCTCCTGACTGGCCTCCCACCCTTCACCAATGCAAGACCATCCAAAACACTTGCCCATATCACATTCTGCATCAGGAACCATTGAAACATCACTGCAGGTTCACCCACCTACTTACGTTCTTGTACATTAATGCCTCGGCTGCTTATGCTTACAAGGTTTAGGAGGAGGAGCAGGCCATTTTATATTTATTCATGTTAAAGTGATGTAACTACATTTCTAAAAATTACGGGAGACATGCTAGTTACACCTCCAGTATGCAATTGATTAAGTAACTGCTGCCATGCTGTTATCTGATTAAGGAGAGTGAACTCCCCCGAGAGCCTCCAACAGAATCAGATAGCTAGCAACATGACACAGCTACTGCAAGGCACTGTTACTGTGGACAGGGTGGCTCAATGCCAACGGGGCTGGCTATTCCTGGTGTGGAGCCCGGTTGATAGCCAAGAAATGCCAAAAAGGAGAGCCATGTGCCCCCAGAGTATGTAGAGTTTATCTGGAAACCTCCACACACATTGGAGGGGGCAACCGTACCCGCAGTCAATGAAGTGAAAATAAAGAGGGAGCGTCTCTTAATCAGCCACTTAGGTGGCTCAATTGTTGCTGGGTGGTAGGCCATCTATATCCTTTACTGCCCTGGCAGTGGGAAAAGACAGTGCATGTCATTCATTTCCTTTCCTCACCATTTTTCCAGTCATCTGCCTCGGAGCCTGTCGTCAAAAGCCACACAAAGTTGTGATCTTTGTTTCTGTGGATTACTGGCAGAACAACAACGTTGAATTATCAGGGTTTTGGAAATTTTTACTCAACAGTTTTTTCTCCCCATTACGGTAATTTCCTACTTCGCTTTTCTTTCTCCCACAAAGACATCTTTGGCAAATGGAAACTAATATTCTGATTGGGTTCAGCTTCATAAAAGATCTTTTTAATAAAGATACCATGACAAGATAAAATTACAGAAATGTTATCATGTCCTCAGTTGTTTATGCTTTCTATGGGAATGTTGCTTGATTCACTCAGCAACATATTTGGATTTAGCTGAACCATAAAGCATGAGATTACAAGAACATAATAAATAGAAGCAAGAGGAGACCAATCAATCCCTTAGCCTGCACAACATTCTATAAGGTCATGGGTGATCTGGCCCAAGTCTCAAAAATCTTTAATGCCAGGTCCTCATAAAATCCATACTGTATGTAAGCAGGCCATTCTGCCCATCAAATCCACACCAACCCTCTGAAGGACATCCCACCCACACCTGTAACCCTCCATTTCCCATGGCTAATCCACTTACCCTGCATCTCACTGGACACTATGGATTGGCTATGCTAAATTGCCCACCTAACCAGCAGGTCTTTGGACAGTGGGAAGAAACTGGAGCACCTGGCGGAGACCCATGCAGATAAAGGGAGAATGTGCAAACTCCACGCTGACAGTCACCCAAGGTTGGAATTGAACCTAAGTACCTTGTATCGTGAGGCAGCAGTGGTAACCACTAAGCCACCATGCCATCCTAGATTTTTCAAATAGTGAGTCGAGGACTATCTACCTCCTCTTTAAGTACTTTCAGTGATCTCGCCACCACTACACTCTGGCACAGTGAATACCTGACATTTGCTAGCCTGAGAGAAGAAATTCCTTTCCATCTTTGTTCACTTATTCTGTAGCCATGTCCTATAATTCAAGATTCTGCTACAAGTGGAAACACTCTCTCAACATCTAACCTATCAAGCCTCCTAAGATCTTTTATAACATCAGCCCTCATTCTTCTAAACTCTAATGAATTAAGGCCTAAACTGTTTAGTCATTCTTGATAAGTCAACCGCTTCATCCCAGAAATCAGCCTAGTAAGTCACTTTTGAGCTGCCTCCAACGTCTGTGCATCCTTTTTTAAAAGTGGGACCTAAACTTGTACCAAGATTCTGTACCTCTGTATCGTTATATCTAAGATGTTGCCGTAAATGGTGACTTGCAAACTTTTCACAGTACTCATGTGAGTATGTGACAATAAACCTAATTCAAGTCAATTCAAATTCAAATTCAAAACACTACATCCTACTCCACGTTTGACCTAACACCCTGTATAGCTAGCTGTTACAAGATTACAAGACTTGTGGGCGGCACGGTGGCACAGTGGTTAGCACTGCTGCCTCACAGCGCCAGAGACCCGGGTTCAATACCCGCCTCAGGCGACTAACTGTGTGGAGTTTGCACGTTCTCCCCGTGTCTGCGTGGGTTTCCTCCGGGTGCTCTGGTTTCCTCCCACAGTCCAAAGATGTGCAGGTCAGGTGAATTGGCCATGCTAAATTGCCCGTAGTGTTAGGTAAGGGGTAAATGTAGGGGTATGGGTGGGTTGCGCTTCGGCGGGGCGGTGTGGACTTGTTGGGCCGAAGGGCCTGTTTCCACACTGTAAGTAATCTAATCTAATCTAATCTAATTTCCCTATTTTTAGACTCTTGGAAGTAAAAGCCAAAATTCCATTTGCTTTCTCAGTTGCTTGCTACACCTGCATGCTAATGTCTTGTGTTTCAATGCACAACAACACCCTGATTCTTCATTATTTTTGGGAGTCTCTCTCCATTTGCCTTTTCATTCTTCTTAACAAAATGCATAACCTCACACTTCACTACATTAAACTCCATCTGCTATTTTTCTTTGCCCATTCGCTCAATTAATCCATATTCCTTTATAGATTCCTTATATCCTTGTCATGCCCTGCCACCTATTTTTACATCAATAACAAATTTAGATACATAAAACTCCATCCCCTCCACCCAAGTCATTAATTGAGATAGTAAATAATTAGGCCTTATAACTGATCTTCGTGCTTCTCTGATAGTTATGTCATTCCAACTTGAAAAAAACCCATTAATCCCAGCCCTCTGTCTTCTGTTAACCAATTCTCAATCCATGCTATTATATTACTCTCAATTCAGTGATCTCTTATCTTTGGTTAGCTCAGTTGGATAGATGGCTTGCTCATGATGCACAATGATGCCAACAGCATGGGTTCAATTCCCACTATGAAATATGTTATCATGAAGGTCCTGTCTTCTCAAACTGCCTTTGTTTTTCAAAATGGCAGAATGTGCAAGGTAGTATTTTAAAGCCTTCTGTTGGATTGCTCTTTTTAACCATTCAGATAAATGATCCAGACTTAGAAAAGGAGGGACAGTGTTGAAATTTACTGACACCTGCAAATGGGAGTGTATTGCAAATTATGATGAAGACTATGAAAACTTACAAGAGGTCACAGCACAGCATAACAGACAGCTGGTTAGTAGATGTAGGTTCATGTCGAAAAATGTCATGAAATATGTTTGGAAAATAGCAAGATACTAAAGGGATCAAAAGAGCAGAGAAATCTTGATGAGCAAATGTATAGTTCATCAAGTGTGGTTGTGCCAAGTGGATATGGGATTGTTTTTTACCTTTAACTCTACTATGTAAGAATCTGCCGTTTATCAATTTCAGTAAAATAAATCTTGAAATCTACCACAATGTGTAATCACTGGTATTCTTAAAGTGAGCATTACTGCCTTGTTCCATGAACAGATCTTCCATTCGGAGAATGATCCCTGTGTCAACAGTCTGAGAAATAAGGATTCATGCATATCTGAGTCCTATGAAGTAAACAGGACCACCAGTTTTAATCATCCAATTGCAAAGCATATGCATGGTACTGTACTCGGCAAAAACTGGTAGTTAAGAAGTCCAAGAAGGTGAGTGCTATAATTATTTTCTGAGACGAGGACGAGGTGGAACGTAAAAACTCATGCTACCTAAGACAGCATTAATCCAGGACTAGCGAATGACGCAAAGCACACAATTTCAGTAAGCAGCTCAACAAATTTACTGAAGAGGTCTCATTCTCAAAATTAATTCACCACAGATACCTGACATCTGGCCAAATGATGGCCACCCAGAAGCTAAAATTCATCACTGGTAATCGTTCTTAGCTT
>NC_057714.1:63051917-63138006 GCF_004010195.1 Chiloscyllium plagiosum
ACTGAATGCCAGACAAACATTCTAATGTCAGAAAGATAATGAACAGATGGAAGAAAGATTAAGCTGGTTGTTGTCAGTGTATATGTTTTTAGATATTAAATAGGCATAAGGTAGTTGATAGAAAAGAAAGGACCAAAGGTAAATTCATGAGAGTTGTAGACTCTGGCTATAATTGAAAGGGAAGAACAAGCCATCCCATTGTGCTGAATAATAGAAGAAAAGCATTACTGGTCAACAATTAGCACAAGTTTTATATAGATCTGTAGTTCCATTGTCAGTTAATACAACACGCCACAAAAGCAACTTAGATAGAGAACTCTGTTTGTGAAAAATTCTAACATATAGTGAAGTGAAATGGAGACATCATCTGAGCCTGAGATTTTCTAGTTGGCATTGAATGCAGATATACAGCATGTATATACTTATTGCAAGTGTGCCGCAAATCAATTAGAATAGTTTTAGATTTTTGGACGATTCAATACTGAAATACAGATCACATTTCAAATAACTTTCTAAAAACACTAGGTGAATCTGACCTCACTCCTTACTATCAACTTCCAGGTTGTTACCTTGCGGCTTGTGAAATTCAAATGCTTTATCACAGTAAATAACTTGCTCAGTGTTCTTACTTCTGTTCATGATGTTAAAAAAAGTCTATGATGCAGTCCTCTGTTTTACATTAAAAAAAAACCAAACTTTGTGAAATATTACCATAAATTAAATGTAAAAATCATCTCTCAAAAGCAATAAATATTTTGTGTAAAATGTACTAGATATACGATCTGATGAACAACTTTTACAATATTCTTTTGGCCTAGACTTGTATTGAAAATAGCAATAAGGCTAATAGCATCAATGTTATATTGAAGTAAACTGGGTAGTAACTGCCAGAGTTGGTAAATGCACAAGTAAATGTGGAAATCCTGAAGCTGCTGTCTGCTTTCTGCTGCTCCATCATAAACTGTGCTGCATTAGAATCTGTTAGGAGGCTTGGCATTAAAATTCATGTAAAGTCATGAATTGATTTGTACTCACTTATTAGATAACCCTGAAAGAAGCTGGCAAAGGTTAGGGCTCTTGGCTTTGCTTTGCTGATAATTAATAGTGGACTGGCCAGATTGACTTTGTCTTCTTTCTTATGGATATAATATTCCTGAGTAATTTTCCATATTGTTAGTCATTGTCAGTGTTGTAACTTTACTGATACAGCTTGACAAGTCTTCCATGCAATTGCCATTCGTTTGTCAGGGACCATAGACTTCGTTGTATCCAATGCTTTCAGCTGTTTCTTCACCTCAAATGGAGTGAATTGAATTTTATAAAGTTGGAATGTTGGCTGGTGCCATGATGAGGCCAAGATGGATCATCCACTTAATATATCTGACTGACACTTTGTAAATGCTTCCCCTGGCCCCAGAGAAGTGCTTCCCTGGTTTGACCTTATCTTATTGCAGCTGCTGATCTCCCAAAGCCTGAGACGTAACCGGCCATAGATAAACCTGTAGCTTAATGTCATATTGTTTTAACAACATGGAAAGAGGTCACTCAGCCCGTCGTGACCATGCCAGTCATGCAGACTCCATCTATTCTGAATCATTTTCCAGCGCTTGGACCATAACCTTGTATGCTATGGTATTTCAAGTGTTCATCTGAATACTTCTTAAATGTGAGGATTTCTGCCTCTACCACCCTTTTAGGCAGTAAGCTTCAGAGACGCACACTCCCTCTGGGTAAAATAAAATTCGCAAATACCTGCTAAACCTCTTGGTCCTAGCTTCAAAACTGTGCTTCCTGGTTATTGACCAGTCTACTAAAGGGAGAAGGTTCTCCCTATCTCCATTATCATTGCCCATTTATAACTTGCTATAGCTCAATCAGGTTGTCCCTCAGCCTACCCTGCTTTAAGGCAAACAACACCATAGCTTATTTAGTTTCAGAACTGAATCAGTCCAGCCCAGGCAGCATCCTAGTAAATCTTCTCTGCATCCTTTCTCATGTAATCACATCCTTTCAATAGTGTGGCAGACAGTATTCCAACTCTGGCACAACAAACATTAGATACAGCTTGATCATAACTTCCTTATTCTCGCTTTCAGTGACTTGACTAATAATGGCACATATCCCATATGCCGCCTTAATCACCTTTTGTGTCGGTCCTGCTGCCTTCAAGGATCTATGGACATCTGCACCTCTGATCCTCTGTACTTCCTAGGATCCTACCATTCAATGTGTATTTCCATCAAGATGGTGCTGGAAAAGAACAGCAGGTCAGGCAGCATTCGACGAGCAGGAGAGTCGATGTTTTGGTCATAAGCCCTTCATCCTGATGAAGGGCTTATGCCCAAAATGTCGATTCTCCTGCTCCTCATATGCTGCCTGACCTGCTGTGCTTTTCCAGCACCACACTCTCGACTCTGATCTCCAGCATTTGCAGTCCTCACTTTTTGCAATGTGTATTTCCATCCCTTGTCCATCTTTCCAATGTGTATCACCCCACATTCTTCAGGATTAAATTTCATTTATCACTGTTCAGCCATCTGACCAACTTGTCTATATTGTCCTGCAGTCTAAGGATTCCCTCATTGCTATTTACCACACCACCAACTTCTGTGCCATCTGTGAATTTACTGATTTTACCTCTCCATTCATGCCTAGAATATTAATGTTCACAATAAACAGCAAGCAATTCAGCACTGAACAATGGAGTATGCCAATGGACGTAGACTGCCAGACACAAAAACACTCTTCAACCATCACTTAATTTCCTGTCACTAAGCCAATTTTGGATCCAGTTTGCCAAATTGCCTGGATCCCAAGAGCTCTTAGCTTTTTTTTAATATAGAATCCTACAGTGTGGAAACAAGCCATTTGGCCCAACAAATCCACACCGACTCTCCAAAGACCATCCCACCCAGATTTATCCCCATACCCTATCCCTGTAACCCTTCATTTCCCATGGCCAATCCATCTAACCTGCACATCTTTGGACAGTGGAAGGAAACCAGAGCACCAGGAGAAAACCCATGCAGACATGGGGAGAATGTGTAAACTCCACACAAACAGTTGCGGGAGGCAGTGGAGTTGAACCCGGATCCTTGAGGCAGCAATGCTAACCACAGAGCCACCATGCCACCTCTAGGTAACTAGTCTGTTATGCAAGAACTTGTCAGAGCCTTACTGAAGTCCATTTAGATGACATCAATTGCACTACCCTCATCTACACATTGAGCCACCTTGTTGAAAAATTCAGTCAAATTTGATAAACATGATCTTCCCCTAACAAAGCTAAATGGAAATGAATTCTGTCTCTCAGAATTTTCTCCAGTAGTTTCCTACCACTACTTCATCTTATTAATTATGCTAATCCATCTCTTAGGAGTGTGTTGCTGAACCCTTGTAACATATAAGTGAATGCCTAAGTTGGCTTTTGAGGCTGAATTTGTGAAGATAGTTTTAAGAAGAATGTTGCTGCTTGCACTGTTTACAAATAGTACAGATCCTGTTAGAAATGCAACGTTGGAAATGATGTCTAGCAACCTCAGGTTGTTGCTCAAAAGTCTGCAAGAAGGCTTAGCAGCTGTAAATGCAATGAAAGAAAGGCACTGTTCCATGGCTGCTAATTGCACCATTCAGGCTATTAATGTCATTTCTATGTCTGTAATGAAAGCTAGTATTTTATTTCTCCCTTTCACAGATTCAAACAATGTAGAAGATTTCATAGGTTTGCGCACTATAGACACCTCTTTGTCCTAATATTTGTTTCTGTAGAACTTGAGAGTACTCAGTTTCTGGGCAATATGTAGAAGATACAGATGCCAGGACAAGAACTTCTCCACATTAACAGGCTGAGCATGTGTCTACATCAGACCAATGACTGGATGAGTTATAAGGATACATTGCCAGACCTGCTAGTTAAGAGAGGCTGAAGAAGCTCCGATTTAAAAAAAGCCCCATAAGTCCTCTCAAATTCAATGGTGCAAGGCATGAGACCAAAATGTAAAGAGAAGTCTTAATCTACTATTAGATATCTCGAAGAATATTTTGATTGATGGCCTTCCTGCCTGATGTTGCAGAATACCACTGTAAAGGCTACTAGGATAATTATCTTCCAAAAGTAATAAAGATCTAAGGCACTAATGAGAACGAGGAACTGAGAGAAGTTGGTGTTAGTAAATAAGTAGTACTGCACAAATTGATAGCACAGAAATTTGGCAAAGCCCTTATGATTTTCGTCCCAGAGTTTGAAAGAGGCGGCTATAGAGATAATAGATGCATTGGTGACCACCTTTCAAAATTCTATAGATTCTGGAATAGAGCCTGCAGATTGGATGGTTGCGAATGTAACCCCATTACGTATTTAAGAAAAGCAACAATTTACCTGCACTTTACTCAGTCTAGTCTGCTGTATTTGCTGCTCACAATGTAGTCTTTTCTACACTGGGGAAACAAAGCAACCTTCTGAACTTAATGTTGAGTTCAACAATTTCAGAGCTTGTGCACCTCCTCCTGTATCTTTACCCCAACCTCCACCTGCCAGGCCTTGTATTCACATGGACTGCTACCACAAACAACCCACTGTCAGCCACTAATTGTCCCTATTAGCATGACCTTTACCCATTCCATTGTCTACACACTTGTTTTTCTCTTTCTTTGGGCTCCATCTCCATCTATCATTTACTCCTTCTCTCTAACCCCAGCCCCTATCTCTTGCCTATATTCCACCCTTGCCTGAGCTGCAATCAGTCCTGAAGAAGGCATTGGACCTGAAATGTTGACTCCACTTTCTCTCCACAGATGTTGCCAGACCTGCTGAGATTTTCCAGCAATTTTTGGTTTTGTTTCTGATTTCCAGCACCCACAGTTCTTTGGCTTTTTTGCTACTTGCTTTAGATAGTTGTCTAAGACACCTAAAAAGATGACTGCACCACACGTTTTAACTGTGCAGTCAACAGCTGTCAAGAATGTAAGCAGGCCACCTCCCTGCTAGAGTGGTAGACTTTTTGTTTTATGTCCGAAAACAAGTGCATACCAATTTCTCCCCCACATACTCTTGATTACTAGCTGAATCACATAACTATTACTCCAGGATACTTACATTTATGTAGCATGACAATCCCATCTGGCCCTACAGGAAAATAAATTGAGCTTTTTAAAAAACATACTTGTTTGGGCTTGTTCCTCTTCTTCCTCAGTTCTGAGAAAGGGTCATTCGACCTGAAACATTAACCCTGATTTCTCTGCACAGATGCTGCCAGACCTGCTGAGCTTTTCCAGCAATTTCTGTTTCTGTCTCTTGTTTGGGCCATCTCTCTCTGGTCCCCATTTCTTTCCTGCAAACTTCACTTTGTAGGAAATCTACAACAGATTCTCTGCTCTGACTATGAGTTTTAATTGCAGGAAGAACTTTAACAGCTTTAGGCATATTGACCTTACTGCTGTCAATACAATGAGTTAGAATTAAAGTTTTGATAGGTTAGTTTTTTGGTCTGCCTGGGTTAAATTTACTTGCCTTTTTTTTAGCCAGATATCCCTGCTAAAAACAATGATGTGCTGTGGTTCTGTTCGCCGAGCTGGAAGTTTTTGTTGCAAACGTTTCGTCCCCTGGCTAGGCGACATCATCAGTGCTTGGGAGCCTCCTGCGAAGCGCTTCTTTGATGTTTCCTCCGGTGTTTATAGTGCAGCCCTTGCATGGTATTTTGTACACTACATTCGTCTTGCTCATGTTGGGTATCGGGTCCTTCGTTCTGGTGAGTTGTTGTCTGAGCGTGGCTGTTGGTTTGTGTGCCGTTATGAGTCCTAGGGGTCGCAGTTCTGAGATGCTCCTGATGTATGGAAGTGTGGCTAGTCCTTTTGGTTGTGGTATGTCCTCGTTCCGTGGTCTTTCTCTTAGGCATCTGTTGATGAAGTTGTGCGGGTATCCGTTTTTGGCGAATACCTTGTATAGGTGTTCCTCTTCTTCTTTTTGTAGTTCTGGTGTACTGCAGTGTGTTGTGGCCCTTTTGAATAGTGTCCTGATGCAGCTTCGTTTGTGTGTGTTGGGGTGGTTACTTTCATAGTTTAGGACTTGGTCTGTGTGTGTGGCTTTCCTGTATACCCTTGTGTTTCCTGCACTAAACACTATATAGGACAAACAGGAAGACAGCTAACAATCCGCATACATGAACATCAACTAGCCACGAAACGACACGACCAGCTATCCTTAGTAGCCACACACGCAGACAACAAGCAACATGAATTCGACTGGGACAACACTACTATCATAGGGCAAGCCAGACAGAGAACAGCCAGGGAATTCCTAGAGGCATGGCATTCATCCACAAACTCCATCAACAAACACATCGACCTGGACCCAATATACCAACCACTGCAGCGGACAGCTGAAACTGACAACCGGAAGCGGCAGGGACAGACCACTATAAACACCGGAGGAAACATCAAAGAAGCGCTTCGCAGGAGGTTCCCAAGCACTGATGATGTCACCTAGCCAGGGGACAAAACGTTTGCAACAAAAACTTCCAGCTCGGCGAACAGAACCACAGCAACGAGCTCCCGAGCTACAAATCTTCGCACAAACTTTGAACAATGATGTGCTCTGAGAGCTTTAATTGTAGCTTCCCTGACAGGGAGAAAGCGAGGACTGCAGATGCTGGGGATCGGAGCTTAAAAATGTGTTGCTGGGAAAGCGCAGCAGGTCAGGCAGCATCAAAGGAGAAGGAGAATCGACATTTCGGGCATATGCCCTTCTTCAGGAATGAGGAGGGTATGCCAAGCAGGCTAAGATAAAACGTAGGGAGGAGGGACTTGGGGGAGGGGCATTGGGAATGCAATAGGTGGAAGGAGATTAAGGTGAGGGTGATAGGCCGGAGAGGGGGTGGGGGCGGAGAGGTCGGGAAGAAGATTGCAGGTCAAGAAGGCGGTGCTGAGTCTGAGGGCTGGGACTGAGAAAAGGTGGGTGAGGGGAAATGAGGAAGCTGGAGAAATCTGTATTCATCCCTTGTGGTTGGAGAGTTCCCAGGCAGAAGATGAGGTGCTCTTCCTCCGGGCGACGTGTTGCCATGGTCTGGCGATGGAGGAGGCCAAGGACCTGCATGTCCTTGGCGGAGTGGGAGGGGGAATTAAAGTGTTCAGCCACGGGGCGGTTGGGTTGGTTGGTGTGGGTGTCCCAGAGGTGTTCTCTGAAACGTTCTGCAAGTATGCGGCCTGTCTCCCCAATGTATAGGAGGCCACATCGGGTGCAGCGGATGCAGTAAATGATGTGTGTGGAGGTGCAGGTGAATTTCTGATGGATATTGAAAGATCCCTTGGGGCCTTGAGGGTTGGGTCTGGGGTTGGTGGGGGGTGTGGATCTGACAAGGGAGTCGCGGAGGGAGTGGTCTTTCCGGAACACTGATAGGGATGGAAGGGAAATATATCCTTTGTGGTGGGGTCCGTTTGGAGTAGGCGGAAATGATGAAGGATGATCCGATGTATCTGGAGGTTGGTGGGGTGGTAGGTGAGGACTAGTGGGGTTCTGTCCTGGTGGTGATTGGAGGGGCTGGGTTCAAGGGCGGAGGAGCGGGAAGTGGAGGAGATGTGGTTGAGAGCATCGTCAACCACGTCTGGGGGGAAATTGCGGTCTTTGAAGAAGGAGACCATCTGGGTTATTCGGTATTGGAATTGGTCCTCCTGGGAGCAGATGCAGCGAAGGCGAAGGAGTTGGGAATATGGGATGGCGTTTTTACAGGGGGCAGGGTGGGAAGAGGTGTAATCTAGGTAACTGTGGGAGTCAGTCGGTTTATAGTATACGTCCGTGTTGAGTCGGTCGTCCGAGATAGAGATGGAGAGGTCTAGGAAGGGGAGGGAGGAGTCTGAGACGGTCCAGGTAAACTTGAGGTCGGGGTGGAAGGTGTTAGTAAAGTGGATGAACTGTTCGACCTGACAGGACAAGCAATCAGAAATAATTAACTCGCACTTTTACTTGCAGGCAGATAATCGATATTGAGTGTTTTTTGCCGCACATAAACTTGGCAAATAAGCAATCTATCGAGATGGATTTGACTTACTCGTCTTTTAAGTGACATTAACATATGAGACTGAATAAACGTTCAGTACGTACATTGTTAGTCTGTTTTCAGCAAAACGTAAACGTGACCAAGACCAAAATTCCAGCAATAAATGTAGAAAACTTTGACGACCAGAAATTACATACAGAATCCCTGCAATTATTCTGGTGAACTCTTGACATTCACTTCACTAATAACTGAGGAGTCCATGGGAAGGCACTTAATTTGAATGTGAGTGTTGGGCTCTTGTGCCACTTGGGGCAAAACTGAGGCACCAGCCTTGTCTCGCAAGCAAAATGTTCTAATACTACTCGTCAGTTATGGAGGGTAACAAATTCCATTTCCGCACCCCACTGGAAATATGTTCTATAAAGATACAGCAATTAAATCAGACAAAATGTTTCTTCAATTTTCAGAGTCCAAGTAAGATATATTTGGGTTGGTCAGGGTGCGTGATATGACCACATCGCAAATCTTCTTGAGGATCTGGAACACAGAATTGATTTGAACCTTAGTTAAAATGCGTGTCAGGTTTTGGCTGTGAAGTGATATATGGTTAAACAAGATAGATTTCCTATGATTTAAAATTTCTTCCTGTTAAACATAACAATCATTTTAGTGGATTATGTTCTGATTACTTAACTGGTATCTTTTGTAATAATTGTTTTATTATTTGGTTGACCAAACTATTGATGGATTGTCCAAAGGTATCCTACCATGCTCCATATCCTCCTTTTGCCAACCATACAGGAACTTCATAGACCACTGTTACCATCTCTGTAGTTCTAATACACCAAGTGCACAGAAATAACCCACAGCTATTGGCCTGGTTAGCTGTCCACCACCGTGCTTTAAGACTTCATCCATTCGTGTGACCTACTGTTTTAAGACTTACGTGTCTTCCACAGTTCTGTGCTTATTTTTGAAGTTGAGGTATTGTTTATAAAGTCCCTTAAACTTCTCTCCCTAGAAAAAGGACAGTAATTCTGATCCTGAAATTCCACCTGCTTCAATTAGTTTATTACCACAATGCCAATGGGAGACCAACAGCGTCACTCTTTTGATGATCTGTCTTTGTCCTGAAGTCAGTTTTTATAACATTGCATGCTAATGGAATATTTTGTGTTGTTTTACTGCATTAAATGAACTGTTAAACACAGTTTCTTTTTGTTGGAGGTATAGTTGGGCACCAGTAGAAGCTACATTAAATTTGAACACCCGTATCTCTTTTTTTCCATTTGGCATAAAGAGCACGTTGTTCTAGTCCATAAGTAAGAGGGTGATAACTTGCATCAAGATTATTTTACCAGGTTTCAAAATAGATTAATTCAAATAAATGTGAGGTGCTTCATTTTGGGAAAGCAAATCTTAGCAGGACTTGTACACTTAATGGTAAGGTCCTAGGGAGTGTTGCTGAACAACGAGACCTTGGAGTGCAGGTTCATAGCTCCTTAAAAGTGGAGTCGCAGATTGATAGGATAGTGAAGAAGGCGCTTGATATGGTGTCCTTTATTGATCAGAGTATTGAGTACAGGAGTTGGGAGGTCACATTGGTTAGGCCACTGTTGGAATACTGCGTGCAGTTCTGGTCTCCTTCCTATCGGGAAGATGTTGTGAAACTTGAAAGGGTTCAGAAAAGATTTACAAGGATGCTGCCAGGGTTGGAGGATTTGAGCTATAGGGAGAGGCTGAACAGGCTGGGGCTTTTTTTCTCTGGAGCTTCGGAGGCTGAGGGATGACCTTGTAGAGGTTTACAAAATTATGAGGGGCATGGATAGGATAAATAGACAAAGTCTTTTCCCTGGGGTGGGGGAGTCCAGAACGAGAGGGCATAGGTTTACGGTGAGAAGGGAAAGATATAAAAGAGACCTAAGGGGCAACTTTTTCACGCAGAGGGTGGTACGTGTATGGAATGAGCTGCCAGAGGAAGTGGTGGAGTCTGGTACAATTGCAACATTTAAGAGGCATTTAGATAGGTATATGAATAGAAAGGGTTTGGAGGGATATGGGCGGGGTGCTGGCAGGTGGGACTAGATTGGGTTGGGATACCTGGTCGGTATGGACAGGTTGGACCGAAGGGTCTGTTTCCATGCTGTACATCTCTATGACTGAAACACCAGAAACAGGAGGAGCAGTGGGTGATTCACTGCCTCAAGCCTACACCTAACTATTCAGGTAGGAGAAAGTGAGGACTGCAGATTCTAGAGATCAGAGTTGAGAGTGTGATGCTGGAAAAGCGCCACAGGTCAGGCAGCATCCGAGGAGCAGGAGAATCAATGTTTCGGGCTTAAGCCCTTCATCCGGGGTTATTGATGATTCCTGATGAAGGGCTTCTGCCCAAAACATCGATTCTCCTGCTCCTAGGATGCTGCCTGACCTGTGGCACTTTTCCTGTACCATACTTTCGACTCCTACTTATTCAAGCTATTCAAGATTGAGTTAAATAGTCTTTAATTAATGAATAATCTATTTCAACCTCACACCCCCTATCCATCCTCTTTGTTATATGCCAATAAACCTTGCTACCTTCAGTGTCCAAAAAAATATTTTAATGTCTGTCTTCAATATACAGCTGTCCATGGTTGAGAACTCCATTGATATCCAACCGTTTCAGTGAAGAAGGTTCTCCCAATCTCAGTCTTAAATAGCAGGTGCCTTTTCTTGAGACTGTGGGCTCTATTTCTAAATGCTGCAGATAAAGGAAAGCTGATGTACCTCCTCATTTGTTTATTTTAACTGTTTTTGTTTTTAGACACTGGGAAGAGAACTTTCCCAAGCTCGTATAAAGATATCTTGTACATCTGCACAGGTGAAAACTTAGCAAAGCCTGAAAAAACAGTAATGACTGTGGCTTCCAAGCTGATGCTCCCTAAATGCTGTGACAAAAGATTGGTGTGAATATTCTTTGAACTCTACATTTCCTTTCTGTGTTTATTAAAATAGTTATTATGATTTGGATGGTAAAGTATGCAGGATTTAAAAAGAAAGAAAATATGTAAGAGACACTTAATTTGGTGGTAAATCTATTTTTGACAGACAGCAGTTCAGATATTTTAACTGGGGTCAATTTGAAGAGTGTAGGATGGGTGAATCACAGTGTGTGAGTGAGCAGCAGTGAATGATTGAAGCAGAACTGGTGCCAGGAAGAAGTGACTGAGGAAGATTCTGGGCGAAGTTGATGCAGTCACCACAACTATAAAGGGGATTGTGGAGGACCTGGTGCTCAACAGGATGAAGTGGGCACCAGTGAGGAGTGACCAAGGAGAATTCTGGGAAAGTTGGCGCAGTCATCATGGAAAGCAGTTGTACCTTGATCCATTACACAGGTAGGGAGTATCATGAGAACTGCACTTAATCAGATCAGAAGATCAAGGGCTTGGAAAGTAGTGGTCAGGTGAGTCTTTTCTTTTTACATTTAATTTCTATCAGCCTTTACATTCCCATAAGTTTTAGAGTGGTGGGATTTAATGATAGAGTAATATGCAATGGATGATAAAGTAGTACCTAGACTGTTGTTTGCAGAATTTTTAAAAAAATGAGAATCTAACACCGGGTGCCATCTAATTAGCTGTAATTTGATTGAATAGAAATTTACTTTTAATTAAATAATTCCTACAGGGTAAAAATGGTAGTTAGCAATGTAAAATGCTTCCCTTGCAGAATGTGGGAAATCAGAAACAGTTTGAACATCCCTATATCTGCATCTCAATTGCAGCTTCTGTCAGACCACATGTAGGTGGGCACACTTAGGATTAGGCAGGAGACGGAGAGCATCATAGACGGGAACTTTAAATGTGATCATACCCAAGGTTCAGGCAGATAGATGGCTGACCACGAAGAGGGTCAGGCAGACAGTGCAGGAGCACCCTGTAGCTAACCCTCTCTCAACCAAGTAACCCGTTTTAGATACTGTTGGTGGGGGGGAGGGGTGGGGGTGTGGGGAATGGCTATCAGGAAATGGTGACAGCAACTGTCAGAGCAGTGACACCACAGCTGGCTCTGTGGTACAGCAAGGAGGGTCAAAGTGCTATAAAGCAGTAGTAATAGGGGACTTTACAGTCAGGGGTGATTCTGTGGTCACAGAAGAGACTCCAGGATGGTGTGATGCCTGCATGGCACCAGGGTCAAGGATATCTCTGAGTGGGCTCAGAGTTTTCTCAAAGGGAGGGTGAGCAGGCAGAGGTCATGTGATACACATTGGTACTCACGACATCAACAGGAAGTGTGATGAGGTCCTGCAGAGGGAGTTCAAGGAGTTAGGTAGTATTTTGCACACAAAACCTTGAGGGTTGTAATGTTGGGATTACTCCCTGTACCATGTGCCAGTGAGCCCAGGAATAGGAAGATAGTAAGTTTAATATATGGCTCGAGCTGGTGTAGGATGGAAGGGTTCAGATATGTGAATCATTGGAATGTCGTCCAGGACAGAAAGAAGCTGTACACGAAGGAGAGCATCTAAACTGGAAAGGCAGCAATATCTTGGCAAGGAGGTTTGCTTGTGTCTGTGAGGAAAGTTTAAACTAGTGTGGCAGGGGGATGGGAACCAGAGCAATAGGTCAGCAAGTGAAATGACAATTACAACATTTACAAAGCATCTGGGTGGTATATGAATAGAAAAACGTTGAGAGAAATATGGGCCACATGCTGGCAAATGGGAGAAGGTCAGATGAGTAGGGCTGAAAGGTCTGTATCCATGCTGCACGATTCTATGACTCTGTGACTCTAACTGAGGAAGAGATGGAGACTAAGGTCAGTAAGGTTAAGAAGACGAACAGGTTACCGAACACAGTAGGACTGGCACTCTGTAGTGCATTTGTTTTAATGCAAGGAGTATGACGGGTAAGGCAGATGAATTAGGAGCTTGGATTAATACATATAACAATGATATTGTAGGTATTACAGAGATTTGATTGACAGAGGGGCAGGATTGACAGCTTATTATTCCAGGAATTAGAACTTTCTGGCAAGTTAGAGAGGGATATAAAAGGGGTGGAGGAATTGCATTACTGACCGGAAAATATCACAGCTGTACTGTGGGAGTAGGACACCTTGAAGTGCTCATCCAGCAAAGCCATACTGATAGAACTGAGGAATAGGAAGGGTGCAGTCACTTTGGGATTGTATTACAGTCCTCAACAGTCAACCAGTGATAGATGAACAGATATGTGGATAGATTATGAAAAAAATGTAAAAACAACAGAATTATTGTGGTGATTTTAATTTCCCCTTTATTGACTGGGATTTCTTTAGTGCTGGAGTCTTCAACTGGGGGCGAGTTTGTTCAGTGTGTTAAGGTTTCTTGGAGCAATATGTAAATAGTCCAACAAGGGAAGGGGCCATACTAGACATGGTATTGGGGAATAAGCTCAGCCAGGTGCTTGATGTTTTAGTGGGGGAGCATTTTGGGAAGAGAGACCATTATTCCATTAGTTTTAAGCTACTTCTGGGTAAGAGTAGTCCTTGCATGAAAGTACTAAATTGGGGAAAGGTTACTTATAATATTAGGCTGGAACTGGGTACTATAGATTGAGGGCGACTGTTTGTGGGTAAATCCACATCTGTTATGTATGAACTTTTAATGGCCAGTTGATCAGAGTTCAGGATGAGCACATTCCTGTGAAAATTAAGGATAAGAATGGCAAGAATTGGAACCTTGGATGACAAGAGAAATTGTGAACTTGGTCAAAAAGAAAAAGGAGGCATGCATAAGATTTGGAAAACTGAAGACAGACAAATCTCTCAAATAATTTCAAGAAAACAGGAAAGCATTTAAATAAGGAGTTATCAGGGCTTAAAGGGGCCAGGAAATGTCCTTGGCAAACAGAGTCAGAAGTCACACGACACCTTGGTCAAGTGAAGGAGCAGCGCTCTGAAAACTGTGATTTCAAATAATCCTGTTGGACTATAATCTGGTATTGTGTGACTTCTTACTTTGTCACCCCATCCAACACCGGCACCTCCACATCTTAGCAAATAGGTTTAAGGAAAATCCCAAAGATTTTCTGCATGTTTAATGAGCAAGAGGGCAGCTAGGGAAAGGTCTACTCAAGGACAAAGGAGGGAATTTTTGCATAGAACTGGAGGGTGAGGTCCTCGATGAATACTTCGCATTATTATTCACAAAGGAGAAGGAATGGTGTATGATAAGTCTAGAGAGGGATATGTTAATATCCTAAGGCATGTTAATATAAAAACTATGGGTGTTTTGAAAAGCATTAAGGGAGACAATTCTCCAGGACCTAATAGGATCTATCCCACATTACTGAGGAAGGCAAGGGAGGAAATTGCTGGGGCCTTGCATGAAATCTTTGTATTCTCATTAGTCACAGGAGAGTTCCCAGAAGACTGGAGAATGCTGATCCATTCTTTAAAAAGGGCAAAAGGGATAATCTGGGACATTACAGGCCAGTGAGCCTTACGTCAATGTTAGGGAAGTTTTTGGAGAAGATTGTTAGGATGTATTCACATTTGCTTAAAGACAACATGGCTTTGTGCAGGGGATGATGTGTCTCACAAACTTGCTTGGGTGTATTGAAGAAGTTACAAAGATGATTGATGAAGGCAAGGCTGTGGATGTTGTCTACATGGATTTTAGCAAGACTGTCATGGCAGGCTGATACAGAAGGTGAAATCACATGGGGTCTGAGTTGATGGAGTAGTGGTGGAGGTGTGTTTTTCTGACTGGAGATCCATGGCCAATGAATTCTGCTGTTGTTTGTAATTTATGTAAATAACTTAGAGTAGAATGTAGATGGTGTGAATGGCACACAGAGTGCTGCAGATAATGAGGAGGATTGCAGGATATAGATAGGCTGGAGACTTTGAAGAAATGGCCGATGGAATTTAATTTAATCTGGACAAATGTGAAGTGAAGTATTTTGGAAGATCTAACGCATGAGGGAAATGCACTGTAAATAAGAACATAAGAACTAGGAACAGGAGTATGCCATCTGGCCCTTAGAACCTGCTCCCCCATTCAATAAGATCATGGTTGATCTTTTCATGGACTCAGCTCCACTTAGCCGCGTAAGTGGGAGAACCCTTAAGTAGTATCAACATGTAGGTGTATGGGTCTACAGTTCCCTGAAGTGGCAACACAAGTGGCTAAAGTGGTCAAGAAGGCATATGGCCTTCATTAGTTGAGTATAGTGTATAAGAATTGGCAAGTCATGTTGAAGCTGTATAAAATTTTTGAGAGGCCACATCTTGAATATTGTGTATAGTTCTGATCACCACACTACCACAAGAATACAGAGTCTTCGGAGAGGGTACAGAAAAGTTTATCAAGTGTTACCTGATTTTGAAAGGTTTAGCTGTGAGGAGAGGTTGGACAAATTTGGTTTGTTTTCATTTGAATGTCGGAGGCTGATGCGGCAACCTGATAGAACTAGGATGCTGCCTGACCTGCTGTGCTGTTCCAGCAATAAAGTTTCAGCTTTGATCTCCAGCGTCTGCAAACCTCACTTTCTCCTATAAAATGGAGAGGTATGGATTGTTGGAGTCTTTCTTTCAGGGTAAAATTGTCAATTAGTAGAGCGCATACATTTAAGATAAAAGAGGGTTTTTTACACAGAGGGTGGAAAGTGCCTGGAATATGCTTTCAGAGGTAGTGATGGAAACAGATTCAGTAGCAATGTTTAAGAACCATCTTGATAGGTACATGAATAGGCAGGGAATGGAGGGATACAGGCTGTATAGAGGCAAACAGTTTTTAAATTTAGAAAGATGTCATGTGTGGGTGTAGGCTTCGTGGGCTGTGTGTTTTCTTTAGAGAAGAAGCGGGCACCCATAGTCTCAAGGACCATTGTGTAGACTTGCTTTGTCTTTGAGATCAAATCTTGTACCATTAGTATTTACAAGAAGATTAGTGTCTAAACAATGTATTATTCTTTCATGAAATATGTGGCAAGATATGCTGGTGTCTGTGCAGTTCTGCATTTACATTTGTCCAGTCCTCATATAGCACATGGCAATTCCATGGTTATCTACAGCAGTGCTTCCAATGATAGAAGCCCCTCAAGTCTTTGAATACTGCTATGAAATATTTTCATTCTTTCTCCAAGAGGTGCTGTCTCCAGTTTCTAAGTGTTGAGTCATTTAAAAAAAATGTTTGTATGCAATGTTTGCTTGATGCCCAGAGTCCTGTTTCCACAAGGAACAGTGACCTATAGAATGCCCTTCTGGTGACCTGGAATGAGATGTTCAATGTTGTAGAGACAGTAACAGCCACAAGCCCACAGTGAACTAATACTGGCGTTTCCATGGCAAGGTACAACATGTTATTGTCTTCCTTGTGAAATACCTACACTAGACATAAAATTGTGGCTAAGAGTTAGAGCAGGTACATTGATGCAGTCCAACCAGTTTTAGATCATATCTTTCAATCTTCAGATAACACAGGATAACAATAACTCCTGTGGGAATAGTTGCAGCTAAAAATGTAGCAGACAAAACTCTTGGCTAAAAATAACTTAGAACTGAAAATGATCTTTTAACAGTAATCTTCCTCATATTATTTTCAGAATACAATTTAGCTTGTTTTAAATTGGGACTTTGAGTCAGTATAATGCTTGCTTATGAGATGGGGGAGAGGTGCTTGTGGCACAGTGGTAGTGTCCCTACCTCAGGGCCAAAAAGTTTGGTTTCAAATCTCAAATGTCCTAGTTGGCAATAACATAGCAAATAGATTGATTTAATAGATAGATATGCCTCTAATTATAGTAAAATGACACTGTTGCCTCTTTTTAGCAAGAACTTTGTGGGCCTATCTTAAAGGTGAAGAGGAAGATTGTAAAATCATAATGGCACAAGAAACATTGGGTAATGTGGTTCTCAGTTCAATTTTCTATAGTCCAGTGCCTGTCTCAATCCAGCACAATAGTAATTGACCATTTTGCATAGTAGCGCTTAATGGGGTGCATTAGTTAGCTTTGTGTCTAGCTACACTCCATTGCCTTAGCATGCTGAATCTTAGATAATGGCTGGTTTGAAGAGATTGTTTGTGAATGGGTCCATTAAATTTTCTGTCAAACTGGAGGACAATTGAGTAGGTTCCAGGACAGTACTGTGCGCTGACCCACCCAATTTTTTAATGCTTGCTGTTCAGGAAATCTAATATGTCCAGACAGAGAGCTAGCACAATCTCTAATAATCTAGGTGTCCTGTCTTGGTGCAGATTTAGCATAAATTCCCAAATTTTTGTTTGCTTCCACTTTGAAACGAATTACCCTGTTTCCCTTTCTTAGAACATGAATGTGTTTGAATTGACAGCTCTGAACTCTGGATGTAGTAATATTTATTTAATTTCATCTTTCTCCATTCGTATGATTCATTCTTTATTTTCTTGTCCCTCTTAATTGTTTCCTCAACCTGTTCTCTACATTGGGTCAAAATTAACATGCTTGTTTATCCTTGTGATTTGTATAGTTTGATCAGGCTTCTTAAAATTGTTCCTTCTCAAATGCACGAACTTGACAGCCTCCATTAACAACGAAAACAGAAATGGCTGGAGAGACTCAGCAGGTATGGCAGCATCTGTGGAGAGAGAAAGCAGAGTTAGCATTTTAGTTCCAAAGACTCTTGGTAAGAATTTTTCATCTAGAAGCTTAACAGTTTGGAGTAACCTGTCTGGAACAAGAATGCTTTGGGGGACCTCACCGTGTGCCTAGCTGTAACTCTATCAATTTACTGATATGAGAAGTTACCTAGATTTAAAGAGCATGAAATTAAATTTGTGAAATTAGCCCCATGCTGGCCCTCACTGACCTGACAAGTAGATCAGATTTTAGTATCGCAGTCCTATCTTTGATCACAAATGACATCTAAAGAGGCTATACGGAGTGAAAACCCTCATTGACTTTATTTACACTTAGCCATGAATTACTGTAGTATGTGAACTACTTAGGTCACTTGCATAATAAAGTTGTTTTCTAACCAGAGGTGTCATTTGCACACGTCTGGAGCAGGTGAGACTTACATTTCTATAATATGCTGGAGCAGATACTTCTAAGTTACTCCCCAACACACTACAAACGCAAATCGCAAGAACTGTTTTAACTATTACAGGTCATGTTAAGTATTTACAATGGAGGATTAGACTATTCAGGCCCACGGGTTTGCCCTGTCGTTCAATAAGAACAAGACCAAAAACTATCCAGCTTTCTTCATTTTATGTCCCTTTAAGCTTTGGGTTGGTAACAGAGTTAAAATTATTAATTGAGTTTACATTTGATGCTTTTTGCATGAAGCTTCCACACTTGCCAAACTTTCCAAGAAGTAACATTGCTTAGTCTGTCCTCAACAGCCTGTCTCTCATTTTAAGGTTATATCCTCTAGTTTAGACTCCACTATTCTATAAATTAATTTTAAAATCCTAAAAACATTATCCAGTAAAGCAGCTTTACTATCAATTGGGATTTTACCAATTTTGTACCTAACCATTTATGTTGTCATTCAATGAAGACTTGCAACTTATTTTTTCACATAAATCAATGCATTCCCCATGTAAGGAACTAAATACTACCTCACTTGAGCAGTAGCATTTCTCTTAATCAAAATCAGATTAATTAGTCTTCTACTTGGCACTATGTTGCACATTGCTAACTACAGGAAACATTCCTTGCGTGCAAACATCCTTGCCCCTTCCATTTTCCTCAGAGAGACTATCCCCTTCTACAGTTCCAAAAGCGGAATCTGTTTGATAGAGGAATACCCACCAGAGACTTTTGAACTACCTTCTTACCTTTCCTGACAGTCACCCATCTATTTGAATGATCCTGCTGTGTAATAACTTTTCTAAATCTACTAGCCATCTTGCTTTGTATTTCATATACACCCTCAATAATACAAAGCCTAAAAAAAAGGATATTTAAATAACACTTTGTACATAAAATAAACAACCTTTAATTGCCTACAGAAAATAATGTTATAATGGAAAAAAAATTAAAAATATCAAACATATAAAATTTAAATAAAATCAACCACTCAGCTGATTAATTGAATAAAAAAAAGGAGTCCTCTTCAATAAATTCCTCGAAGAAAAAAAGTCTTCTTCAGAGCTGACTACTTGTAGGACACTCCGGAACAAAAACACAACTCCTTATTTTAGAAAAAATTGATTAGTTTTTCAAAGTCAAAAAAACCTTTGCAATGTAAAAGAAACTTCTAAAACACATATAGACCTCAACTTCTGAATTTACAATACATTCCTGGCACCAGTACTGGAAAGGAGGGAGCTGTTCCGATGAGGTGGGTTCCACCTGAATCACGCTGGGACTACAGTCCTAGTGAATCACAGAACCACAGATGTGGGGTAGGGCTTTAAACTAAATAGTGGGTGGGGGATATTCAGTTGCATTGAAAATTATGGAAAAAGTTAAAGGGAGTGAGGGCTTGGCACAGGTTATTAAAGATTCCAGAACAACTAATAGGACAAAGATAGAGGGAGGGAGGGACAGGTAGTGTTGAGGAAGCAGGGAGGCTGCAAAAGGATTTGGACAGGTTGGAGGAGTGGGCAAAGAAGTGATAGATGGAATTCAAATGGGAAATTGTGAAGTTACGTAATTTGTTAGGAAAAATAAAGGCGTCGACTATTTTCTGGATGGGGAAAGGTTTTGGAAATCTGAAGCATAAAGGGACTTAAGTCTTTGTTCAGGACTCTCTTAACATGCTGGTTCTGTTGACAGTTAGGAAGGCAAATGCAATGTTGGCATTCATTTTCAGAGGGTTAGAATACACAGACACTGGGAGAATGTGCAAACTCCACATAGACAGCCACCCGAGGCTGGAATTGAACCTTGGACCCTGGTGCTGTGAGGCAGCAGTGCCATCCTCTGAGCCACCATGCCACCCCTGTGGTAGCAAATGGAAATTTAGGATGATTTGTTGCTTTCCTGGTGCTAGGATTAAGGACATCTCTAAATGTTTCAACCATGCTGTTAAAGGTGAGATTGAGAAGCCAATAATTATTGTACACATTGGTAGGAATGATATTTTTAGGGAAAAGATTGAAGCAGTGCAGAGTAAATTTAAGAGGTTATGTAGAAGTTTTCAAAATAGAACCTTAAGAGTGGTAATTTCTGGTTTGTTTCCAATGCCAACCTCAAATGAGGCAAGGAACAAAGGGTTAAAAGAGATTAATCAATGGCTGAAGAGCTGGTGTATTGTTCATGGATTCAGGTTATTGGACAATTGGAATATCTTTTAACTTGTTCAAAAAGGATGGGTCTAACCTAAACTGGAAAGGCACCAATATCTGAGTGGAGAAATTTGCTCATTCCATTCAAGGAGACTTTATGCTGATAAAGAGCGAGAGTGGAGGGATGTGAAGTAGCCGTGTAAACAGAAGGATTGACGGTGAAGGTTCTGAATGTGAGGAGAACATGTCAATTAGAAAAGAAAGACGAGAGAGTCAGAATATGTAGTAACTCTGAAGAACTAAATTGTATTTATTTCAACGCAAGGGATCTTAGAGGTAAGGCTGCTGAACTCAAAGCATGTTTAAGAACATGGGATTGGGACATCATAGCTATTACAGAAACCTAGCTGAGTGGTGGACAAGACCGGCAGCTCAACGTTCTGGGTTTTAGGTGCTATAGTAAGGGTAGAAAAGTAGGGAAGAAAGGAGGGGGTGGGGGCGGATGGGGGGGGGTGGCATTTTGATGAAGGAATACATTACTGCTATAACTAGGGTAGGTATTTCTGAAAAATTGTCCAGTGAAAATATATGGGTAAAAATTACAAATAAGGAAGGAAAGATCACTGATGGGATTATACGATAGGCTCCCCAAAGGTAGGAGGGAAATTGAAAAACAAGTTTGTAGGGAGAGCTCAGATACACGTAAGCATAATAAGGTTGTAATAATGGATTATTTTAATTCCCCAAACATTGATTGGGACTACCATAATGTTAAAGGTTTGGATTGTGAAGAATTTGTTAAAATGGTTATAGAAAGGGATAAGCTTTCCATAAAAGTTTAAGTTTTTAACAGGAGTCAGGCAAATTTTAATGGTATGAGACAAAAACTTTCAAGAGTTGATTGTAGTAGACTGTTTGCTGGTAAAAGAATGTCTGACAAGTGAGAGGCGTTCAAGAATGTGATGATGAGAGTTCAAAGGCATTATGTTCCTGTTAGAGTGAAAGGTAACGTTGATAAGATTAAGGAACAATGGCTGGATAAAGATATTGAAGCTCTAGTCAAAAATAAAAGAGAATCTTATTTTAGATATAGACAACTGGGTTTGTTTGAATCCCTTAATCAATACAAAGAGTGCAGGGGCATTCTTAGGGGAGAAATCAGGAAATCAAAGAGGGGATATGAGATAGCTTTGGGAGATAGGTTAAGGATAATTCAAAGAGATTCTATAAATACATTAAGAGCAAGAGGGTAAGTAGAGAGTGGGAAGGGCCTCAAAGATCAAGGAGGTTGTCTTTATGTTGAACCCTAGGAGATGGGAGAGAAACTAAATGAATATTTCATGTCAGTTTTTTTTTAATTGTGGCGAAAGAATTGGAGTGTAGTGTACAGAGAAATATACCTTAATGTTTTAAAACCAGTTCACATTAAGAAGAGGAAGTTCAGGAGGTCTTATAGAATATAAAGGTGCATAAATCTCCGGGATCTGTTCTAGCGTATCACAGAACATTGTTGGAAGTAAGAGAGGAAATTATGAGAGCCCTTATAGAAATATTTGCATCATCTATAATTACAGGTGAGGTGCCTGATGACTGTGGCTAATGTTGTGCCTTTGTTTAAGAGAGGTTGTGTGGAGAAACCAGGGAACTATATACACATGAGTCTGATTTCGGTTGTGGGTAAATTGTTGGAGGTGATTATAAAAGATAGGATTTTTGGTACTTACAGACGGAAAAATTTATTAGGGTAATCAGCATGATTTTGTGTGAAGAAAATCGTATCTCTCAAACTTGATAGAGTTTTTTGAGGAAGTTACCAAAAAGATTGATGGCAGAATAGTAGCTATTGTTTATTTGGATTTTAGTAAAGCCTTTGACAAGATTCCACATGGTAGACTAATTAGTTAGGTCACATGGAATTCAGGGTAAGCTTGCCAATTGAATACATAATTGGCTTAATGGCAGGAGACCGTGTAATGGTGGAGAGTAGCTTTTAACACTAGAGGCCTGTGAGCAGCGGTGTTCCACAGGGATCGGTTTTGGGTCCTCTTTTGTTTGTCATTTAGATAAATGATTTGGATGAGAATATAGAAGAATGATTAGTATGTTTGCGAACAACACCAATATTGGTGGCATTGTAGACCGTGAAGAAAGTTTTCTAAGATTACAAAGGGATCTTGTAATGGGTCAATGGAGCTAAAAAATGGCAGATGGAGTTCAATCTTGAAAAATGCGAGTTAATGTTAGGGTTTTGGGTAGTGTTGTGGAACAGAAGAGCCAAGGGGTGTAGTACATAATTATTTGAAGCTTGCATCACATATAGACAGGCTGGTTAAAAAAAACCCTGACCTGCTGTGCTGTTCCAGCAATAAAGTTTCAACTTTGATCTCCAGCATCTGCAGACCTTACTTTCTCCTCCATAATTATTTGAAGCTTGCATCACATATAGACAGGCTGGTTAAAAAAAACCATTTGGTACGCTTGCCTTCATTGCTCAGTCCTTTCAGTAAAGGAGTTGGGAAGTCATGTTGAGGTTGTACGGACATTGATGAGGCCTGTTCTGGAATACTGTGTCCAGTTCTGGTCAGACAGTTATAGAAGGATATTATCAAGCTGGAGAGGGTTTGGAAGAGATTTACCAAGATGTTGCTGGGCATGGAAGGTTTGAGTTATAGAGAAAGGCTGGATAGTCTGGGACTTATTTTTCACTGGAGCTTAAGAGATTTTCCTGAGGATGAGGGTTTTCAAAAACAGGTCGCACATTTTTAAGATGAGAGGAGAGAGATTTAAAAAAAGACAGAAAGAGGCAAAGTTTTTACACAGGGAGTGGTTCGTGTATGGAATGAATTTCCTGAGAAAGTGGTGGCTGGGGGTACAATTACAATATTTAAAGACATTTGGATGGATATATGAATAGGAAAGGTTTGGAGGGATATGGGCCAAGATCAGGCAGGTGGGACTAGTTTAGTTTGGGGTTATGTTCAGCATGGGCTGTTTGGACCAAAGGATCTGTTTCTGTGAAGTATGACTCTGTGTTGATCCTGAACAGAGAGTATTATCTGTTCAGTTCTACTTTGTAATTTAGTCCCTACTTACTAAGAATTGTGTTCTACCGAAAGAGCATTGCAGAATAATTTGACATGCAAGGCCTGCTTGCAAATATTTGATTGAAAAATATAATCAAATGGCAGAATATTGCAAATGTTGCAAATATGAAATAGAAACAAAATCAGCAGGTCAGGCAGCATCTGCGGAGATAGAAACAAGAGTTAATGTTTCAGGTCACAGACTTTTCATTTAGACAGTTTGCTTGACTATTTTTTAAAATGTGGCTTGTTTGTTTAACACTCTGCCCATAATTAGCTTGCATGTCTGTTCTTGCTAATTGTTAATTATTCCTGTAAAATATGGGGAAGCACAGGCATTAAAGTGACAGGAATTTGTAATATGAACTATATGTGATAGTACTGGGCAACATTTAGGCGCTAAAACCTCATTCCCTCTCTAAGCTTCTCTGCTTCAGCACCTCTCTCATTTAAGTCACAGTTTAAAATGTTTGTTTATCCTAACAGCTCCTCCTTTGGCTCAGTGTCAACTTTTGTCTGATTATGCACGTGAAGTACTATGGAATTTTTGACTCTGTTGAAAGCACTGTACAGTTGTGAGTTGTTATTCATTTGACTTACGTTTTGAGGAAAAATGCCAAGTTCGAGGAATTTTATAATGATTGATTAACATGCAGTTTTTAATTCTACCCTGTTAAAACGCGGTCTGCTTCCATTCATAGGTTTTGTGAGGTTCCTGAAGTTGGTTTCTCATGGTTAGATTTGCGTGATTTGCATAATATTATGCCTAATTTGCATAATCCCACAGTTTTATTGTATGACTATTTATTTATATAGAACCTTTTGAGGTGCTGGAACATGTCGAGTTGCTGTACAGAAATGTAATATTTGACACTAAGTGCCAGATTTCTACATGGTAGAGAGACTGTGCAGTCTTTTGAAAAAAAATAGCACTGGGATCTGGAAGTCCTGTCCATATTCCGACAGATTACATTTTTGCCAGTAGGGAGATGGAACAGAGCATGATGCTCAAAGGAATGAAACCTGAATTGTATTTCAGGGCCATTATATTTCCGCACTGAGCTTAAACACATCTCATTTTGGCATTTCCAAGAGTATCCCACAACCATCAATCTGAGGTGGTGTGGATTTGGCATCCAGAATACAACCAAGGTTCAAACCTGCCTCGGGTTCAGGCCTTATGATGCTGGCCTCAGGCACACATCTTAGGTGCATGCTGAAAATGCCCTACGTGTTCTTTTTCCCTTTTGTTTAATTAAGAATTCACCACCTAGAAGAAAGAATACATAATTTAAGCTAATTTGATGTTTTTCTTGCAATACAGTAACAATAAGCAGTTCAACTATTTGCTAAGCATTTTCCACTAAATGCTAAACTCATTCCACTAAACCTTCTATTGTAAATGACCAAACAAAGGATATTTGTGAAAGCCTTTGGAAATAATTTTAAATCCGACAGCATAACATTCTCAATATACATCGTATAAGACTGTGTTTATTTCGAGAAAATAATACACTCTTCACCAACCCTTTTTGTACCAATAAGTAAGTGTAAATCACTCTGTCTCTTGGTCTTAAATTTGATTTTACAGTTGAAAGCATCCAGTTAATCATCTGCTGCCTGTAGTGCTTATGAATTACTGGACATTTCAGAAAAGTAGCATATTGTAAAGTATATACGATGATGATATTTTCTCCTCTTCTTCTGTGCCTGAAGCCATATGAGGCAACCCAGCTGTTCCACTGCTTTACATTAGCAGTTCATGCTCCTGCTTTTTCTCATGAAATCCTTTTAACATATGTTCCAGTCATTAGCCATCCTTCGAGTTCTCAACTGAGAATCACCTGAGTGGGGTTGTCACTAGTCTGTTCTGCTCTCATCAAATACAAACACCTTACTAGAGAGCAGTAGAGTATTTTGAGCTGGAGTTCTGTCCTCCTACATGCCAAAATGTGCAAGGGTTGTAGGAAGTGAGTACATCTCACATCAGGTGCTAGTAATCTCATGGGGTTAACACAATATTCAGAGATTTGGGGGCTGAGTTTTCATCTCTGATGGATGCAGGAATGAGGTTAGGCAAATAAATAAAAACTTGTATTCTTGATGATAAATGCTGATATGCATGACCTTGGTGTTTTTTGTGTGCACTGTTAATAGGTTGAGAAGTTCTTGAGTATAAATCTCATATGCAGTTCTTTTGAGTTTGGATTTGTAGGACCATGGGAAATTTGAGCTCCCTTCCGTGTGCTAATTTTGGGTGCTCGTCATGATTTTGAATGTTTTCCAAGAAACCCAGATTTGAGATTTCTGACCAGTGGAGAAAATCTGCTCTGAAGATCGCAGGTAAGTGTTAAGTACCCATATCCCTCAGAGCTCAGATTCACTGGGTCAGTAATGTAGTTTGAATGGAGGATTCCAACATCGCAAAGGCAGTACTCTACAGTAAGCTGACAGTGAGAATCCTGATTACTGGACACCCCAGACATCGCAAACTTTCATACAAAAATACTGTGAAAACCAACCTCCGAGCTTGCAAGCTGGATTGCAGCATATGAGGAAGAAACAAACTTGGACATATCCACATGGAGAAGTCTTTGTAATAGTGTTTTCAATATTAGAGGAGAACAGAGCCAAGTGCCTTCAGGACAAGTAGCACAGCTAAAAACAAATACCTTAATCAGTCCCTCCAACGCCTGACTTTATATGCAAAATTTGCAATCGGTTATGCAAATTGAGACTTAAATTAATGTTACACATGAGACAACATTGATGGCCTTTGTAAATTATTTGCTGAACATTCATCTATCAAATGTGGGGTATTCATTTTCAAACACCCACTGTATGGTAGTGGCTGAAGCATGCCCCATGGTTATTGAATTATCAGATGGATTTTGATTCTAAAACTGATGGTGTTTGGACAAAGATTCTGTTTATTTAAATACATTTACTTCTGAACCACAGCAGATGTCTGTACTAAACTTTGTACGTCTGTGACTGCAAAAGTAAACATAGCCTAGATCTCCGATCAGTGTCAGGAATCTTATTCGTGATCCAGGTTGAACAGAAAGAAACACTTGACTTTAGGGGGGCACTACATTTGAACTTCCCCAGCTGAAGCAGTCTAGACCAGGCCAAGAATTCATGCAGCCAACAACAGGGCAGACTAGTGTTAAATCACACTTTTTTGAACACTGACTGCTATTTTCCAAGAATTAAAGGTATTGCAGCTTTGTTGATAGCTGCTGAGATAAGATAAGTTGTAGAGAGTTTAAAGTGCCATCTGAATGAGAGCACAAGATTATACATGGGTGAAAGGTAGGGTGCCAAGCATGTGAATAAATATGGATACCACCTGTGTGGGGTTAGATTAGCAAGTGAGTGGGTGAGTGCTTAGGTTGGGATAGTTGGAGGTTGAATAGGTCTAGTCCGTCAGGATGGCACAGGCTTAGATTTAAGGATCAGTGGGTTGGAAATTGTGTCAGGTCAATACAGGTTGAGAGGTGTTGGGTCCATGGGGATCTAGGCAAAGAGAGAAGAAGGAGCTTAAGTCTGAGGTGGCGGAGGGAGGGATTCCGTGTACATTATCTTCCAGTTTATATGAATTCAACTTTCCCCACCAGTAGCTAACATTCTTCATTCATAAATAAAACCTTCACAAAGATCTACAGAATTTGTAACTTGAGTTCAATTTTATTTTCTTCTGCTACTGATATTATTTGTAGTATGAATAGTGTTGCAATTAGAAGAAATTGCTCAGCTGAGAGAAAAAGGAGCTACCACATATAGTGGAAATTTGGGAAGTAATATTCAGTGGAATTGAAATCTTACTGTCTTTGTAGCTTTTCCTATTAAAATTAGCTTCTTGTAAATATTTATTGGGAGCTGTTTAAAAAATTCCAAACAAATGCATGCAAAATAAGAATTTCCTTAAAATTATTATTAAATAAAATTGAAGTGATTAGGTTTTTATTTTAGTATTTACGTCTATTTAGTCAGTTAGAATATCAACAAGCAGGCAGATAAGTTATAAAACACATTCGCTCTCTTCTCTCTCCTGCATTCCCTGTCCTGCACTATCCTTCACTCCACTACTGGACAGGAAGTGCACATTTGAATTCAAGGCTAAATGCACTTCAGTTATTAAAATCTTCATGATCACTGATTGCATATCACTGTCCACTTCTAGATTCTCAGCTGCATATTGACTGTTAATTGGGATCTTCTGTCAACTGATCGGGATCAACAGGCAAAAGTCCTAATTCCCTGCAGCAACATGGTGATTGCTTGTCTTCCAGTTTAAAGCCTGTCCCTTGAATCCATGATGGCCCTTTTGCCTGGTTTTATTGGCATCACAAATACTTGGATGCCCTTCCAGTCATAACCCAGGGAAAATGAGGCAAGAGTTTAGAAGCTGTGCTTTCCAAATCATTTTTCTACAGTTGTGATGGGCTTGCACTTAACTTAGACATAGTCTGAGCTTTCTTGTGACATACGTTTTAGTTAAAAATATCTGTCCTAATATTTACATAAGTTATACTGAGAACTGAATGGGCAATGGAATGCAAGAAGAATGTAATGTACAAAACAAATTTGTATAACTGGAATGGCAATGTGTACACAACAATTGATTCTGAAGAGAGGCTACATTTTGAAAATATTGTATATAATATTGATTGTTCTAGCTTCAAAATAATGCAGTTTTATAAAATCATGAGGAGCCTGGATAGGGTAAATAGACAAGATCTTTTCCCTGGGATGGGGGAGTCCAGAACTAGAGGGCATAGGTTTAAGGTGTGAGGGGAAAGATTTAAAAGGGACCTAAGGGGCAACTTTTTCACACAGAGGGTGGTGCATGTATAGAATGAGCTGCCAGAGGAAGTGGTAGAGACTGGTACAATTACAACATGTAAAAGGCATCTGAATAGGAAGGGTTTTGGGGGATATGGGCCAAGTGCTGGCAGATGGGACTAGATTGGGTTGGGATAATGGTTGGCATCGACAGGTTGGACCGAAAGGTCTGTTTCCACGCTGTATATCTCCATGACTCTATGACTCTATGTCAAGATGTACTGGAGGCTCAGAGTAAATTGACAAGTATGTGTCCATAGTATAAAGTTTTGATGGGAATTCGAAAAATTAGACCATATTAATTAAGTGGAATTGAAAGATGGAATGATCCAGTGTATAAGGTATATTAATTGTCGAAGCAGAGTTGGAGCATAGGCTCTAAAATTAGGAAGCCTTAAACCGAATTTGGCATTAGAAATAAAATCTTTTCTTTCCATTTAGCACCGCCATCCTGCCACTACATTTCCTCATAGTATATAATTGGGCGGTGGTGGGGGGGGGGGGTGAAATAGACACCAGACTAAACATTGAAAATATAAACAAGAGTGGACTATTTGGCCTTTTGAGCCTGCCCCATTCAATATGATCACAGCTAATCATCCAGCTCAGTACTCTGTTCCTGCTTTCGCTTGATACTCTTTAGCCCTAAGGACTATATCTAACTTCTCTTTGAAAACATGTTCTCGTCACAATCGCTTCTTGTGGCAGAGAATTGCATAGGTTCATTGCTGTCTGGATGAAGAAATTTATCCTCATCTCAGTCCTTAGACTATGATCCCTGGTTTGGGACTTTCAGGTCATCAGGAAATTACTTCCTGTGTTATATGTTAATATGTTTACTAGTTTAATAGTTAATGTGTCAATTTATAGCTTTGAAATGGATTAGAAAGAAGGAATTTTCACATTTGTTATCCTAAAACATTTTGTAAGAAATGAGTTACTTTTGAAATGTGATGTGCAGAAAGGCCACAATCATTTTTCACCTTGCATCGAGTTAATGAGCAGTAACCTTTTTTGGTACCATTCGTTGGGGAATAAATTATGAGCAAGGATTCTGGGAGAACTCGACAATGTTTCTTGAAGCAGGAATATTTGATTTCTCCCTTAGAGACAAATAGACACAGTTTGTTTAATATCTTTAGTCAGGTTGCTGCCTCTGTATTGCTCTAATCAATCAGCTCAGCTTGTATGTTGGAGCATTGGAATGGAGCTTGAATATACTGATGTCTGTCTCAGGAGTGAGGGTGCTCCTTTTGAACTGTTTTGGATTGTTTGTCTGGGTCTGAAGTTAAGGATTATTGAATGCTGTGTGGAATAACAATGACTACTGGTTTGCTGAAGATCTCAAGCCATTGGATACCAAGGGAGATAACTGATTTAGGATGTGTTGTGTAGAATGATCATAAAAATCTGAATTTTTACATAACTTTTTAGAAAGTATCAGGGAGAAATCCTTACGTCAAGTATGTTTTGATATAACCTATTGGTTCATATGTGATTTAATATGAATCATCTGAACAGCGAAGTTGAGATGAATGAGTGAACACATTTGTATGATTATACAGAATTTCTTTCCATCAAAATTAGTAATTGAATTATCTGACTGGATCAAAGTCTTTACTTTTGATTTAGAAAGAAACCTTGAAAGAAAGAAAACTGACATTTAATTAGTACCTTATCAGCTCCTCGGGACATAACAAAGTGTTTCAAGCCAAATAATTAATTTTGAGTTCAGTCACTTTTGCACAGTTGAAATTTGGCTTTCTTTTATTGTTTGAAAATATATGTACAATCTATAAAATGTCCACTATGTTTTAAGGGAAGGAAGTCAGATTCAAGAATAGATTTGTTGTTTGAGGATGTAAATGCTTTCATGGAGACATTAATGAATTCACCAAAATGTTAATTTACTCTTGGCAGTTGACTTTAGGTCCCAATTAGCATTTCTGAACTGGGCTTGAACCACATTGCTGTACTGCAGCTGTCTCTAGCCTCTATGACAGGGGAGGACAACTGGTGATTTTCAAGCCAAACATTATACTTCTGTGTCGAGTTTGTTTAGCTGGCTTGCCCACACAGTCCTGATTTGAGCAATATAGAATAACAGGGCCCTGTCAGCCACAGCAAAACACCCACCTTTACTCCCATCTTGTTTTGACTGACCTGAATGTTTTGAACATACATTTAATGCTGATGTTTATTAGTAACATTTAATGCTGAAGTACGTTTCTTAACTATATTTCATAATAGTAACAGAAACACTTGAATATTTGGATTTCACTTTCCCAAAAAGTAGAACTGTTCTGAATGTCAACACATATATTTTGAAACTAGATTTTATATAAACTATTTGATTACCCCCAGAAATGGCTGTGAAATCGTTATATACCTGCTGGTTCCAATGAGGTCAGCATATAAACTTTATGCTGTAGGCTATTTTAAATAATTGTAATGTGCAGCTGGACTTTAGTGCTCAGTTGAGTGGCTGGGCACTTTAACAGAGGATAGAAAATCATGAGTTAACATTGGCCATCACTACTTAAAGCATTGCTGCAACTCTTGAAGAGGAGGTACATTCCAACTGGAACGATTGCTGTATGTCATTTCACAATATATTTTGAACTGGAAAGTTCAGGAGCAAAAATTTAAAGATTATCTGATATGGCACTGGGGAGCACCATACAGAAGGAGAAATTGTGGCAGTTTTTAAAAGCATGCAGGAAATTCTCAGACAAATTGTAGGACTGGTAACTCTGCTGGTCAGCACTAGGACTCTAGCCTTGAAGATATGGGTATAGTGCAGCAAAGCGTACAGAAAATTCAAGGTTTCACTTTCGTGGTCAAGATCAGTGAGTGCACCATTAATTGTAATGTCCTATCAACCGCCCCACTTGTTTGTGTGTTGCTCATTATATCATAGCCCCATTACTTACCCATCAGCAATCTCTATCATTTATGACTCTTGGCTAATATTCATAGCTTGACTTCACACCCGCACACTTAACGCAGCTGACTGCTTCACACTCAGAACCATCTTACACCCTCCCACTCTCAACACCCCTTGAACTTTAGGACAACTGATCTTAACACCCCAGAAGATGCTTCCTTCATGGTTTGCTCACTAATGTTTGTTTCTTTCTTACTTACCATGCTTGCAGTTTCACCAGTCTCAAGCTGTTTCTCTCTGTTTCATTCTGATTCTATTAGCAGTAAATGCAATGTGACAATGTAAAGCAGATTGAAGAATCTGCCACCTGAATAAAGATTGGAATCTATCCTCTCCATTTCTTATCAGGATACCGAGCATGGTGCTTAAGGATCTGCTATGTATAGTCATGCACAAGCTGGAGGCTGAGGGAGTGGAATACCTTTTGAGTGCAGTGCACCACCAAATTGATACATGGCAGCCATAATATGATATCCTGCATGGTGGGAAGTCTGCTATTCTAATGGACTAGAGTACTTACTCCATCAACTTCTTTCTGGCGAAAGAGAATTAAATATATTCACACTTCTTGGAAAACTAGAGCCTCAGTGATCTTCCTTATTTCACTGAAATGTTGCACATTTCCCTGTTGCAACATCTTAAAAGAGTCCAGCAGATAAAATTTCATGGTCACGGTCATATTCAGAGCCACTGCTGATGTCCTACTGCTCTGAAACTACACATCTGGCTGCAGCATGTGACTGATTTCCTTGAGGGTACCCATACTGAAATATTAAACATCTGAGGTGGTTGCTCAATTTAGTAAGTAGAAGTGTGGGCAGAAATGATTTCCTGCTGAGATCCTTTTCTCCCATCTCCTCCCTTTTTTTTAAATAGTCTGTACAGCTCTGAGAGGTCTCGGTTTTACTTCCTCTAATTCTCTATCCCTAGGGTGATACAAGCTGCAGCAACCATATCCAGTAATTTGTTCAGAATTCTTGAAGTCCAGGCAAAGTTGTACATCACATACCATTACCACTTCCTGTGAATGTAATCAACATTAAGCAAATATAGAAACGACAACTGCTTCTGCAATCACAGTAAGAGTCAGTAGAAATCAACCAACAACCAGCCTGAAAGGAGCTGATGATCCATCACAGTAGCACTGGTTGAGGTTCCTTTTTGCTGCTGATTGGATTTTGAGCTGTATGTTTTTGAGATGGCTTTAACTGGAGTTTTGAATTCCAAAATAAAAATACTGTCATCAAATCAATGTTATACACGTTTAGGCATCACAATCAGCCTACATTTGCAAGCATCTACTGGGTACTTTCTATGCGTGTGCTGATGTCCTCACCGGATTAGCATCTTAGTGTGAGGTATGTGGGATTTTGATGAAGTTGTAAACTTGAAAAAAAATGGAAGATTGGAGTATGTTTAAGTACAATTTGAACTGCATTATAATGCTGTAAATTAAATTGTTTGAACATTAATGGTATTCATTTCCAGTATAACAAAATAAATATCACTTTTCACAAAGCTTTACTACAACAAAATGGAGTTTGGTTTGAGAATGATTTTGTTTTTAAAAAACGTCATTCATGGGATAGAGGCATCAGTGGCTGGCTAGCATTCATTGCCAATCTCTTGAGAACGTGGTGGAAAGCGGCCTTTGTGGATTGGTACATTCCATTTAGTGTAAGTACAACTAAAAGGCTAATGGAAAGTGGATTACAGGATTTTAACCTTGCAACACTACAGGAATGGTAACATATTTCCAAATCAGGATGAGTAGCCTAGAAGGGGATTTGCAGATGGTGGTGTCCCAATACGTCTGCTGTCTCTTGTCCTTCTGTGTAGTAGCGGTTTGCAGGTTTGGAAGGTTAGAGGATCCTAGGTGAGTTGACGCAATGCATCTTGTAGATGGTACATACTTCTGCGACTGAATGTCAGCTGTGGAGAGTGTGGGTGTTTGTGGATGTTGTGCTAATCAAATGGGTGATGCCAAGCTTCCTTAATATTGTTGGAGCTGTACTCAGTGGGAAGCATTCCATCATGCATCTGACTTGTGCCTTGGACGGGTGTTGGAGAGTCAGGATGTGAGTTACTGTAGGAATCCCAGCTGTGACCTATTTTTGTAGCCATGACATTTGTATGGCTAGTCCATTTCAATGATGGATGGTATACCGAACCAAAGAAAAGGACATTAATAGTGAGGAATTAGATGATGATAACGCCATTGAATGTCAAGAGGCACTGGTTAGACTCTCTCTTGTTTGGAGATGTTCATTGCTAGTTACTTGTGTGGCATGAATGTTTTGATTAGATTAGATTCCCTACAGTATGGAAACAGGCCCTTCGCCCCAACAAGTCCACGCAGACCCTCCAAAGAGTAACCCACCCAGACCCATTGCATTACCCTATATTTACCTCTGACTTGGTAACTTAACATGGCTAATTCACCTGACCTGCACATCTTTGGAAACCCACGCAGACACAGGGAGAATGTGCAAACTCCACACAGGCAGTCGCCCCAGGTGGGATTGAACCCAGGTGCTTGGCGCTGTGAGGCAGCAGTGCTAAGCATTGAGCCACTGTACTGCCCAATGTCCCCTCACTTACCCTTTGGAGTTCAAATCTTTTGTCCATGTTTGGACCAAGGATGTAATGAGGTCAGAAGCTGAGTGGCCCTGGTAGAACCCAAACTGAGCATGGAAATGTGTTGCTGGAGAAGCGCAGCAGGTCAGGCAGCATCTAGGGAACAGGAGAATCGACGTTTCGGGCATTAGCCCTTCTTCAGGAATGAGGAAAGTTTGTCCAGCAGGCTAAGATATCTTAGCCTGCTGGACAAACTTTCCTCATTCCTGAAGAAGGGCTAATGCCCGAAACGTCGATTCTCCTGTTCCCTAGATGCTGCCTGACCTGCTGCGCTTCTCCAGCAACACATTTCCATCTCTGATCTCCAGCATCTGCAGACCTCATTTTCTCCCCAAACTGAGCATCAATGACCAAACTATTACTAAGTAAATGATACTTGATAGTACAGTTGATCATCCATTCTATTGTTTTACTGATGATCGAGAGTAGACTGATGGTGCAGTAATGGCTGAGTTGAATTTGTTCTACTTTTTGTATGTAAGATGTACCCGGGCAATTTTTCAATTTTTCACATTGTCAGGTAGATACTGGTGTTGTCGTTGTACTGGAGCAGCTAAGCTCTGAGTCTTCAAGTGCTGAGCATATGTCTTCAGTTCTGTTGCCAGATTGTTATCAAGCCGCATAACCATTGTAGTATCCATTATCTTCAGCCGTTGCTTTGATACTCTGTGAAGTGAATTGAATTGGCTGGAGACTGATGTTTGTGATATTGGGGATCTCCAGATATTTAAGGAACGTTGCTACATGCAAGTTTTAATTCTAGTTCAAGTGAATAATTTTCCAGATTTGGAAGTTGATCAGATTTCAAGTTGGCGAAAATGAGGACTGCAGATGATGGAGATTAGAGTTGAGAGCGTGGTGCTGGAAAATCACAGCAAGTCAGGCAAGATCCGAGTAGCAGGAGAATTGACGGTTCGGGCAAAAGCCCTTCATCAGGAATCGTCATTCCTGATAATGAAGGGCTTTTGCCCGAAACGTCAGTTCTCCTGCTCCTCGGATGCTGCCTGACCTGTTGTGCTTTTCCAACCCACACTCTCGACTCAGGTTTCAAGTTCTGTATTTATATAGTTTATTACATAAATCTTTAAGGGTTTATGTTTATTTTGACATTCAGGATGGTATAGTATTTATTAATAATGTATTTCGAAGTCTACAGAACATGAAATAATAGTGTTATGAAACTGGCAGCAACAGCTGTGCTTCATCTAGAATAAACAAATTGGCATCACATGAATATGTGATGTTAATAAAGATATTGGCATAATTCACTTTTGAATTATAGATTATATTATGTGGACTGTTGTAGCAAATGCACGTGCTTCATGGAATGACACTGCCTTTTTCATTTGAATTTCTTTTTTTCTATTTAAACAAACACCATCTCAAGCAAAGAAAACAAAATCATTCAAACAAGTATCAGTTTGGCTCATTTGATAGCTTTCTTGCTTCTGAATGAGAAGGCTATTAAATTCTACTCCAGAACTACAAGACATGAGATTACCATCGGTTCTGTTATAACACAAAAGTTCCATTCTTGTGCATTCTCGTGTTATAATCACACAATAGCATTTAAACTAACGAGACTGAAATTGCATCATAAACAATACAGGCTTTTAAAGTTCGTGCTTTAGAAACAGAGTCCACAATTCGTCAATCACGTTATAGCGATTTGGTGTTAACGAAACACGTGTTTTGCAGAACAACCTCTAGTTTATTCCCTAATACAGTACTGAATAAATATTGGATTGCCATTCTTAGATTGGTTGTTGTGAATACAACTTCCAGCTGCACCAATTCATTGTGATTAGGAATGGGAACTAGCTGATTTTCTGATCCTATTCTTGGAACCCTAAGGACAACTGTGTGGCTTCAAATATTGATCAAACTAAGTTCAGCTAGCTGAAAACAAAGGAAGATTCAAGTTTGCAGTAATATTATGGATAATTGTTTTTGTTAAGCTGCCCACAGTTTCATTACTTTATAATTAACGTTGGTATATAGTCTACTACACCAAAATTTCTGGAAACTGGTAATGTGAAAGTATCGTAACTTCATGGTTGTGAGGTCATATTGTAGGAATTTAATAAATTGAGATTGATATATCTAGTAACTTAGGAGCTGGCTGGCGATTCCATTATCATTCCAAATTTAGCCCAGGACAAAAATGCTTGCGGCTTTCCCATCAAAACATCAATTAAGGACCTTAAGTGACAACTAATTCTCTCTTAAGGGCCTAATCTTAACAATGGCAAACAGGGAACTCATCATGTGGGGAGGCTGATAGGCATACTTTGCTAGAGATTCCAATCTTTTGGGACTCTAGGAAATCAGGTTTGCGGGTAGGTTAGGTCTCCCATCAGATTTGCTGGTGCCAGAATTCAGGATTCCACCATCCTCATTAAATTCCTCACAATGACTCTGAAACAGTCAAACAAGCCGCTCGCATACTTTTTTCAATTTTTAAACACAACAAGTACAGCAGTAATGGAGTAAGACCCGTACTTCTGTGACCAATTTGCAATAGTTGATTAATGTCGCCATGTAGCATTATCAACACCCTGATGTTGAACTTTTGAAAACATCCCAGTGACATGCTGAGCCATTGGGAAATTCCAAATTTTTAATGTTTTCTTGTAGTTTTAGTTTTTCTGTCTATTCCAATTCATTTCAACTTTATTTCTGCAGGAGAACAATCTTTGTTTTGGCTACCCAGCATTTGATTTGAAATTTGGAACAAATTTAGAAAACTAGGTTTTCATTTTGAAAGTTCAAACTTGAAACAAATACTGAGATTAAGCCACTCTGTCCCCAGAGTCTCTAATACTATATAATTGGATTTGATTTTTACCTTAACCTTATTTACTTGTGTTTTTTTAAAAATCCATGTCCTTTAATTTTGTCATCCTTCACATGACAATGATCCATTAATCTTAGACTTCAAACTCTGAACTGATTTACTACATACGATGTTTATGGGAGTGAATTTGAGATTTTCACTAACTTTTACATATGTAATAGTTTTCTTGACTTCAATCCTAAATGGCTTAGCACTAACTTTATGGTCATGGCTACTTTATAAAGATTCCCTAGCTCCTGAACAAAGAGGGCAATGGCAGGTCAGTTAGTAACCTCGATGAGGGAAATAAAATCTGACTTTTGCACCTAAGTTTTGAAAGGCAAAATAAGAATCTTTTGAGTGAGTGGCGAGACATCCAGTTGCATGCATTAACATTTCACCTTGTTTATATGCAGTTGTAATTTCCCCACGAGGTAGAAACTACATGGCAACAATTGGTGATATGAAAGTTAGAGCGGGTACCTTGCGGCTCCACCTTACTGCATCTTCCTCCAGGCTCCTTATTGGCCATCAGTCACCAACGTTCCAGTGGATGCTCCATGGTTGGCAACTACCTACACCCCATCTACGGAGATTGCCCTTGGACATGCACCAGCTTTACCGCAGCATCATTGCACTTCTCAGACTCAAACGGAACCAAGTTATCCTCTCAGTGCTACACTTTGTATTGTGCTGCAACTTTGTATTACAATGCGACTGCCAGGCTTTTTGCATGCAGAGACAGGCACTATCTCTTAGTTTGCAGCAGAGTGCATCATGGATCCTCACTTTCACTCTCAGCACTCACTTATTCTGTGTCTGCTTGGATGGTCACAACATATCCCCCTTGCCTTGTCAACTTGTCCGTCATGTCATCATTCAGAACTTACAGGCTCACCATACCTGTATCTTGTTTTCCTCTTGGAAGAAGGGGTGGGAAGAAGTCCTGAAGAAGCGCTTATGCCTGAAACATCGATTCTCCTGCTCCTTGGATGCTGCCTGACCTGCTGCACTTTTCCAGCAACACATTTTTCAGCTCTGATCTCCAGCATCTGCAGTCCTCACTTTTTCCTCTTGGTGTGAGCAAAGAGCCAGGCAGCAATCAGTCAAGGGGATAGACATGCTGCTTTATGGCACCATGCTACATCAATCCACACCTGAAGCATGTGCCAGCAGATTGCACAGCGAATGTATCGTATGTGCTTTAACCAAATAGTTATGTCTGAAAGTCTAAGGAAAGTAGTCCTCAGTCAAGTCAATGGAGATTGCCTCGAACACCATAAAATATAGGAGCACAGTTGGCTCATTGAGTCTGCTCCACCATTCGATAAGTTTGTCAACTCCATTTTCT
This sequence comes from Chiloscyllium plagiosum, assembly GCF_004010195.1. NCBI lineage: Eukaryota > Metazoa > Chordata > Chondrichthyes > Orectolobiformes > Hemiscylliidae > Chiloscyllium > Chiloscyllium plagiosum. The sequence goes on from NC_057714.1 coordinate 63,089,798, forward strand.
TGCCTTCTCCCCCTAACCCCTGATCCACATACTCCATCAGGAGCCTTAAATACTCTCAATGACTTCGTTTCCACAGCCTCCTGCAGCAATGCATTCCACAAATTAACCACCGAAAGAAATGCCTCTTTATCTCAGTTCGAGAAGGTTGTCCCTTCAGTCTGAGGCTGTGCCCTTGGTCCCAGTCTCTCCTACTAATGGAAACATTTTCCCTATATCCACTCTGTCCAGGTCTCTCAGTATTCTGTAAGTTTCCATGAGGTTTCCCCCTAATCCTTTTAGATACCACTGAGTACAGGCCCAGAGTCTTCAAGGTGACAAGCCCTTGTTCCCAGGATCATTCTTATGGAAGTTCTCTAGACCACCTCGGAGGCCAGCACATTCTTCCTAAGATACAAGGCCCAAAGCTCTCATAATATTCCACATGCAGTTTGACCAGAGCCTTATACAGCCTCGGTAGTGCATCTCTGCTCTGGTAGATATTCCAAAAAATCCTTTTCTTGGAATCTGATACCAACCTGGTTTTCCAAATATACAGTCCATTTGTATATTGAAGTCCGCAATGTTTATTCTAATAGTGCGTTTTTATATGCCTTTTCTATCTCCCGAATTATTTTCTTACCCACATCCTGACGACTGATAGGGGACCTGTACACCTCTCCCATCAGGATATTTTGTCCTTTGTGGTTCCTCAACTCTACCCGCACAGACTGTGCACCTTGTGGCTCTATATCACTTCTTGCTGTTGATTTAATTTCGTTTCTTAAGTAAGAAGGCAACCCTGCCTCCTCTGTCAATCTACTTATCCTTTCAAAGCACATGTATCCATGAATATTTAGTTCCCAGCCCTGAACCACTTATAGCTATGTTTCTCTGATCCCCACACATTGTACCTGCCAAATTAAATCTTTGCTACAAGCACATTTACCTTGTTTCATATATTGTGCTCATTTAAGTACAACACCCTTAGTCCTGCATTGAATGCCCTCAAAAGTACTGACACTGTAAATTAAGGGCACCACGTGATATCAGTCCAGGTGCTCGGACACGGTCAGTTGGGCATTTGGGGCAGTCAGCGTCAGGGGTCCTTCACATTACAATATGTGGAATAGACCATGATCAGTCCTGCAAGTCCAGTGCAACTAGGCAGGGAATTAATGGTAAGTCCAATGGGAACTGCACATAGATCTTTCAGGGACCTGGTTGCTTATCCATCATAGCTGTCCTTCTAAATTGGTCAGGAGTTGGGCCATAGTCAGCCCTGAACATTGACTAACTATAATGCAACACTGTATGTTGGGGAAAAGTGGCATTCGCTACAAAAGGTTCTAAGATGCTATGATACTTTACAATGGGTAGCCTATGAATTTTGATATTGCAGCGGCAGTTACCATGATAGTTGATCAGAGAGGTAATGATGAAAGCTGGCAGTAAACTTACAAATGTAAGCTTGCATTTCCAATGAAGTGTCACTTGGGCCACCTTTGTGCTTTCAGAAGCTGTTCTTTTTTTGTTTCCCTGTTGCTATCTGCACTGTAAACAGCAATTTGTGACTGGCAGAGATTGACCTGGAGCACAGCTGGACTATGATGTAAGGTTGAGAGTATGGTGCTGGAAAAGCACAGCAGGCCAGGCAGCATCCAAAGAGCAGGAAAATCGACGTTTCGGGCAATAGCCCTTCATCAGGAATATGTGATATAAGGTGTCAGCAATGGAAATCCCAAAGAGTCCCACCAATGGTGAGTACTTTCACTGCTGACAAGCACACGGTAGTGTGAGAATGATTCCGTAGAGGTGTGGTGCATATTTCAGGTAAGCAGTACAGAATTGCGTGAGATAATTCTTTAGAGCTTAGTTAAACCCTCCAGGAAACTCTTATAAATTGACATTTACCTGATCTTTGATAAAATTCAGCCTCATGTTTCTTCCTTAACAAATTCCATTATAATTTTTTTTTCCCTCAGATCACTTTTCAACTTAAGAAACAAGAATTATAACTCTAATTTCTGTGTAATTTAACACTTTAATCCCTGGTGTAATTGTAATGATGATATCAGTACATCTTTCTCAAGACTCAGTGACCAAACTGAACTCACTTCTCCAGATGGGACTTGATCAAGACTTTGTACGTCTTAAACATAACTTCTTTTCTTTTATATTTCAGTCACCTTGAGGTAAAGGTGTTGTCAATGTTGATAGACCTTTAAGCCATTGAATAAAATAAGCAAATTTAGTACAGTGCTTGAAGGAATAAATTTGCATTTCTTTTCCTTTGCGAAGTGCTTAATTTGAATTGTAATACATCTTGTTCAATAAGCAAATGGATGACATGACTCCAGGTGCCTTGCGACAACAGCAACATACGAATAGGTCATGCTCCAATTTTCATTGACTCTTGTGTGCTTTCCTAGCTGATACTCTGTGAACAGACTACATTGGAAGTCACACAGCAGCACAGCATAGTTCAACATGACATCAATATGTTGAGTTAGTCAGCCTAGTCCTGGGCTTTAATTTTCTAGTGAATCATGAGCTTGTTTTGAAAAAAAACCCACAAAATATCCCTTTTAATTCTGGAAATGCGTTACTTCCATTCTTTGCTGTAATGATTAGTTTTCACTGCATTCATCAGGTGGATTTTACAGTGACTAGTGTTACTACTCACCATCTGTTACTAACATTTATTCACACAAACCACACTATAAACAGCAGGTTACTTTCTTTCACAAATCAAGCTTTCACCAAGTGTTATTTAACACATTTGAATATTATATTAATAAAGTTACTTACACACACACACGCTAATTGCATTGATTATTACACAACTTACACAGTATTTAACCTCATAGATACCCTTCCTTTAGAATTATTCTAATCATGTTAATATTATAGGTAGTTTTTGTTGATGTAAAAATCTGTTTTTATTTGGAGTTAATCTTTCATTTTTTTTTTGCATCAAAATGGGAAAAAAATTATTGTCCAAAAAAGAATTACTTCAGAGAAAAATATAATGGAAATAAATTGTAAAATAGTATTCTTTGTGAAGCAATGCCTTTGAATTATTCTGAAACTGCATGTGGTTCCCCAAATCCAACATCAGATTTGAATGTATATTAAAATGCTGCATTAAGTGCATGGGTGTGCTTAGATACTATATTTATGAGTTTTCTTTACTGCTAAAATACATTTATGATAAAGTATATCAATAATGGTTGTCATGGACTCTATGCTGCAAAGTGTTGACTGCTAAACTGATAATCTAAAGTAGTTCATTACCAAGGTCTTGTGGAGCACACCTATTTAAATCTTTCTTAAGTAGAGGATATTTGAAACGGTAGTTTAATTTTGCGTCACTTAATGAATTGTATTTTGTGGTCATTGTATGTTGATTGACCATTCTGACGATAATATGACTGTTATTATCATAAAGGGCTTTCAGATAGGTTGCATCTTGTACATTTTGTGACAGGGCCGTTTATTATTTACAGTGTGAAACGTCTTAAAACATATATGTTCTGATACCCATTTTTATTATTTGGCACTTACAAGACACTTAAGTCAGAATATATTTTATCAAATATCTATTAAATTTTGTCACAATGTCTCTTTGGATTGTAACAATGGGCTTAATTTTCTCATATTTTGATTAAGTTTTGGAGAGCTTCATTAAGGATTACCCTCCATGAACCCTGGTGATTGTTCTCTCAAACTTCTCAGCTGTTTGTCTCATTAATTATGCGTTCCACCTCCTTAGTGCTACTTTTAAGCAGTCTTGCAGTCATCAGAAGCAAAAGTTCTTGCTTGTGTCAGGACCTTGTGGCATTAATGCCATGGACAACACATTTAATTCCCAGCCACTCAACATTAAACCCATGCTGCAAGCCAGAAACTGCTCTTTGTGTATTGTACAATTCAAAATGACATAACTAAGAGAGACAGGCTAGCACCCCACTCCTCAGGCAAGAGATCCTAGCGGATGGGTGGTGTAAAGGAGGATTGTCTTCTTCGTACTCGGTATCCACTGACCCTGCCAGCCATGTCAGTGTGGTGTTGACGATCTAGAAGAACATGTAGCAATGCCACAAGCAAGTTAAGTACCAGCAACTCCTCTTGGTTGCCTCATGCTCTAACTCCATTGTTGCAACCGACTCCTACCAGCACTCATGATTTATCACGCTCAATATTGCATCCAGCACTTTCCATCAGTGGCTTTCATCCACCCATCCCTCAAGACTACTCACCCTTCCTGTCTTCCACTCATTTACTAGGGAGATTGCATTTTTTATTCCCTGTCTGATCATAGTTTTCATTGTCTAAGGTCAACTCCCCATCGATATTCAACATGTTGTTTGATTGAAGGATAAGCATGTTTGCCATGTCAGTTGCTAGCACATGCTGTCGGTGTGAATAATAGAGACATAGAGATGTACGCACAGAAATAGATCGTTCAGTCAAACTCGTCCATGCTGACCAGATATCCTAAATTAATCTAGTCCCGTTTGTCAGGACTTGGCTCATATCCCTCTCAACCCTTCTGATTCATATACTCATCCAAATGCCTTTTAAATGTTCGTAATTTTACCAGCCTCCATCACTTCCTCTGGAAGCTCATTCCATACACGCGCTACTCTTTGTGTGAAAAGGTTGCCCCTTAGGTCCCTTTTAAATCTTTCCCCTCTCACCTTAAACCTATCTCCTCTTGTTTTGGACTCCCTCACCCCAGAGAAAAGACTTTGTCTATTTACCCTATCCATGCACCTCATAATTTTATAAACCTCTCTAAGGTCACCCCTCAACCTCTGATGCACCAGGGAAAACAGCCTTGGCCTATTCAGCCTGCTGTACACCAACACTATCTGCCCCCATGCTGGTTCAGTGATGTCAAGCATGACAAGCTGCCTGGCTTTCTGTTTGGGCTAAATAACAAGACACAGCAATGATGGTGTGAGCATTCAAACAAGGGTAAAGTTAGTGAGCAGTAAGAGAGCAAGCTAACAGCCATGAGATGTACCTTGTTTGTATGTTGAAATGTTGAAATAGCCTGTTGCTGCATACAAAATGGTCTAGTTTCAGCAAAGAGCAGCGTTAAATGTTGAACTGTAGTGTAAATTTATCCGAGATGTGGCTATGATGATTTGCTGAAGCTAGTGGTTTGTTGATATGACTTTCATGGATGGAATGTGTAGGCAGTCAATGCCCATAGAATGTGTCCTGAGGTTTTGGGGAATGCCAGGCAACATGGAGATGTGGAACAGATGCTAGCGAGCTGCAACAACCAGGTAACCACTCTGACTTGCACATTGGGAATTGATGTTGTCTAGTTTCTCACCTATACCTGGGATAATAGCAATCTGTATATAAATGAAGTGAGATTAAGTAAGAATGATATATTAATGTTCGCAAGTGGGGCCCTTGTTGCTTACTCGTGAGATTGCCCCCTCCCGTTTTTGAGTTTAGCTATTATGACTGTCTCAGAATATAGCATTGGAAAACATCAATTCAAAATTAATCTTGAAACAAAATAGAGCACATTATGAAAGTAAATAATGCAATTTAGATAAACTTGACTTAAAAGAGCAGATGTAAAAGATTTTTCACTGAACTTCAAAGTTTAGTTTCAGCATTTAGATTTGAATGAGATGGTTTACTTGCTTCCTGAAGCGGTATCCTATCACCAGTCAAGCAATTATTACACAAGCCCTTTGTCCTGATCTCCAAATGGATTTTCAACTTCTTAATAAGGAATTGCAACCATATCAGGCCTCTACTAGCTTCTGATATCTGTTTACTACCTCACCCAACAAGGGAGGGGCAGTGTAAGTGCATATGGAGCAATGTTGTTGAATGATATCAGTATTAGTTGAATAACTAGTAATGTGTACAAGATATTACATTTGAGCTTGAGGCTTGCAGCAGTGTTAAGTGTGCGAAGGCGAGGTAAACTTATGAATGTAAAGTATGAGTTGTGTTTGATGAAGATTTTTGTGGTGTAGTGAAATGTGTAATATGTGAGGCTGGTGGTTCAGCTGTCGGCATGTACCACTTAAAGATGAGTTCACTGCTCGTCAAAATTTGAACTTCTTGTGACACAATTCCTTGGAATTACATTGCTTACATTGACAGTGTTGACTGTCCACTCCCTTGTCTTCTGAGAGTTTAGCTGGACAGCCTCCTGATGCTCTGAAGATGGAGGACCTGTCTCGCACTGTTTCCCGCATGCATCAAGGCTTTCAGTGTTGTGATGGGAAATCTTAGAACAAAGGTATTGCCCTTGAATCATTATTGTAAGTTCTTTCTATGTGGAGTCTCTGGCCTAACCACTTGTAAGACCTTTTGCGGCTTGAATTCACCTCCTTTTTAATAGGTGCAAGCAAGCATTTAGTGTTTCAGGTGTAGCATGAGCTTGGGCTCATTGCGGAGACATGCATTCACTCAAAATCATGTCTAATACTGGGAAATATGCTACTTTCATTTATATTGGCAAGCAATATAAAGTTCCTGAGCTTTACAATCTCAGTATCTTTTTGGGGGAATTTTAGAATTTAAGCGCCCTTTACTCCAGACTTAAATTGAGCCTTCACTCAAGATATTTTTTAAAGCTAGTGCACCCAAAATAAACAAAAAAGGAAAAACAAATGAAAAAAGAAAAGATGTGCATATATTCATAAAATCTCAAAATCATTCATAGACTATATGTTTTGTTATATGATGGCTGTTTTGAAGACAAACATATTAGCTAAGGTCTCATAGAAGTAGTGAGATAAGTGACCACTTAATCTATTCCAGTGACACTGGCCTGGACTTCAGGAATATTCCCTTGCTCTTGTTCAAAAAGTCCACATGACCTGTTTTATATATAGAGATTGTGGTGCTGAAAAAGCGCAGCAGGTCAGGCACCATCCGAGAAGCAGAAGAATTGATGTTTCGGGCAAACTGTCAAATCTTCTGCTTCTCGGATGCTGCCTGACCTGCTGTGCTTTTCCAGCACCACACTTGACGATTCTGATCTCCAGCATCTGCAGTCCTCACTTTCTCCTATTTTATATATAGGCACACAGGCCCGAGGATTAACATCTAATCCAAAAGTCATTATGGCTAACAGGGCAGCACTCCCTCAGTACTGAACTGAAGTATCATACCAGGTTATTAGCTCAACTGGTGTGTTAGGATTTGACCATTGCAACGTCTGGCATTAGAAGTGAAATGCTAAGTTAAGATACTGAGTTAAGATGGCACTAAGTCTAGGTTAAAATGGTATATGGTAAAAGAAACATACTGGTGTGGTGGAAGATGTTCCTTGAGATTGAGACTAAAGTGGAAGGTACTGACAAATTAAATAGAGCACTGCTTTGTAGCTGGCAGTGTTGATACGAGAGCACATGTTACTACCACCCAATTGTATCTTCACCTTGGAGAATACGTAGTTCACTTTCAAGTTAAGGGGAAACAAGTACTGAACTGATGTAAACAAAATACCCGTGAGAAAGGGTGGATAATATAAGTAAAAAGAATAACTTTTCTGTGTCTGCCACACTTTAGTTCCTCTGTTCACCTTCATTCTTAGAGTAATAAAATCTGTGTTTCATAGTTTACTGTTGCATAATTGCCCTTCTCTGGTATAAAATTAAAGCTGCACTAATTGGAACTACTCCCAAAACAAACCTATTTCAGTGCTGGCTCTCAAATCTATTCAGTTTTGCTGTTGTTTCTCTTTTGTCATGAAACAGTATGATGTTGAAGGACAAGCACTTACATTGAAAGTCCTCACATTATTGTCTTTCTACACATTTTTGTATGTTGTATATTATGTAAAGCACCCACTCTGTACCCTTTGCAGGAACCAGTCATTGCCAAAAGGCTGTGCACAAACTGCATTGGTGTATAGATTATATAGAGATTGTATATTTTAGGTTTTCATAGCTGTGCGAGTTCTTTTAGTATGTAAATTAAATACATTCATCCACAAACTCCATCAACAAACACGTCGACCTGGACCCAATATACCAACCACTACAGCGGACAGCTGAAACTGACAACCGGAAGCGGCAGGGACAGACCACTATAAACACCGGAGGAAACATCAAAGAAGCACTTCGCAGGAGGCTCCCAAGCACTGATGATGTCGCCTAGCCAGGGGACGAAACGTTTGTAACAAAAACTTCCAGCTCGGTGAACAGAACCACAACAATGTAAATTAAATGACTGATTTTTCTAAAACAAAACCCAAAGAACTGCAGGTGCTGGAAATCAGCTAGAGAGTGGTGAATCTATGGAATTCATAGCCTCAGAAGGCCAAGTCATTGAGTATATTTAAGACTGAGACAGATAGGTTATTTAGTATCAAGGGTTACGGGGAGGAAGCGGGAAAATGGAATTAAGAAACTTACCAGCCATGATTGAATGGCTGAGCAGACTCGAGGAGCTGAATGGCATAATTTCTGCTCCCATGTTTTATGGTCATGGTCTTATCAGAAACATAGACAGAACAATTGCTGGAATAACTCACCATGCCCGGCAATAACTGTGGCAAGAAAGCAGAGTTTACATTTTGGGATCAGTGACCCTCTTTCAGAACTGATTGTAACTGGGAAGAAGTTGATATATTTGTTAAAAATAGGGTGGAGGCAGGGGGGAGGAATAAGCAATAGGTGGAGGTGGAGCCCAGAGAGACAGACAGACAAAGGAATGGGTAATGATCAGCCTGGGAGCATCAATAGCTGCTAATGGGGACCAATAAGTTGTGTGATGGTAGCCCATGTGATGACAGAGTCTGGTTGTGGAGTGTAGGAGAAGATGCTCAGGCCCTTTAAATTAATGAGCTCTGAAGGGTGCAGGGTATTCCCGCCTATTCCTTCCCTTCCAGTTATGCCTGTCTCTTTGTGGGGCACGTGGAACATTTCTTGTTCCAGTCCTACTCTGATTCCTTCCCACAACACACTTTCTCCAATATATTGATGACGTTATCAGTGCAGTTTCCCCCTCTCATCTGGAATTGGAATTATCAATTCCACGTCCAATTTTCACCCTGCTCTCTCCTTCACCTGGTCCATTTCTGATTCTTCCCCTCCCTTCCTTGACATCAGTTTCCATTTCTGGGTTGCTGGCCATTAATATCCAATTCAAGCCACCAATTCCCACAGTTACTTTGACTATACATCCTCACACCCGGCTTTCCGTAAGGACTCTATTCCATTCTCCCAACTTCTTTGTATCTAATCCAATGATGCCAGCTTCTACAATGGGGCCTCTGAAAAGTCCAACTTGTTCCTCAACTGAGGATTCCCCACCATTGTGACATTTTAGCCCTCACTCCTTCTCTCAGCAATAGGGTCCTCACTTACCACCCCACCAACATGGGGATAGTGAGGACTGCAGATGCTGGAGAAATCAGGGTCGATAAAGTGTGGTGCTGGAAAAGGCACAGCAGGTCAGGCAACATCTGAGGAGCAAGAGAGTTGATGTTTCTGCCTTTCATCAGGACTGGGGATGGCGAAGGGGGCTGAGAAGTAAATAGGGGAGGAGGGTAGTGCTGGGAGAAAAATAGTTGGGACAGTGATAGATGGACGAAGGTAGGAGGTGATTGTGAAAGGTCGGTGGGAAATGTGGAGCAGATAGATGGGAAGGTAGATGGATAGGTAAATCAGGTCAAGAGGATGGAGCTGAGTCAGAGGGTTGGATCTGGGACGGGGTGGGTGATTTGGAAACTGGTGAATTAAATGTTGAGGCCGTGTGGTTGTTGGCTCCTGAGGTGGAAGATCCTCGAGGTGTTCCTCTTTCAGTTTGTGGGTGGTCTTGTTTAGGTGGTGGAGGATGCCCCATAGGGAGAGTGGAAGGGGGAGTTGAAATGGATGGCCACAGGAAGCTGGAGTTGGTTGGTGCGTACCGATCAGACATATTCCCTAAACCGTTTCAAGTTTGCGCTCAGTCTCTCCAGTGTAGAGGAGACCACAGCGAGAGCAACAGAAACAGTAAATGAAGATCGAGAATATGCAAGTAAACCTCTGCCAGATTTGGAATGATCCTTTTGGGCCTTGAACAGACGTGAGGGGGAGGTGTGGGCACAAGTCTTGAGTCAAGAGAAATAAACATATTTAAATCAAGAATTTATTCTCTGGCACAATGCCTGTTCTTCTCAGTTAATTGTGGATCCACTTTTGAGCATAAGCCACTTACTCATTCTTGTCTGTTGAGCTTTATAACATTAATTGAATGGTGTCTATGGAGTTCTGTGGAATGTACAAGGACATAAACTGTTCACTGCATGGGAAATGACATCTATTTATTTTGTGACTTGTGTGAGTACTGTACTATAGAGCTCACTGTCAAAGTATTCTATTCTGTTGCTATTTAATGGTAAAAAAATAAAAGCAGCTGTTTGTTATATTTTTATTCTGGTCAATATTTTACATGTCTAGTACAATATGAACAAAAACCGTATTCTTTGTCTGAGTGAGTAGTGCACCGGTAGTAATGTTTGTTCTCAATGTGTAACTCTAGATGTACACAATGCATGCTGCTGATGTAGGTTCCTGAATGCAGTGTCATAAGTAGGTCCAGATCATATTAATACCCAGTCTTTAGGTTGTCCTCAAAATATTTGTTCAACTATTAGAAAGTTGAGGAGCTCTTTTTCTGATCATACAGTGCTCTTTCTATTGAAATGTTGAAATGAAAGGGAAAAAATAACCACAAGTTCCTTTGTAATTGGGATGTTTATGAAATAAAGGTACTTCTTCTGAAAAACCAGCTGACTCCAGCTGTGTTGGATTTTATTGGATTTCTGAAAACCAATATCAGGCAATGTTTATTCAAATCCGAACTCTTGAATCCAATGAATAATGGACATGGGTAATTCAACTGAAAGATTGCAAAGCACTTTAGTTTTACCCTCATACCACTCTGATATTAATTCACTTCTCACATATTGGATTCAATGCTCTAATGTGCCTCACCCAAATTTCCTAAATCAGTGCAAACTGTTTAAAATCAAAACATCAGTCAACAAATGTCCACTTTCAGGCAACACCAACTTTTGGGTAACCAGATTTGAGAGAGTATATCTATATTTAAGATTCTTCAACATTATTCACTTGAAATATTGTATTGAGCCACCAACCTTGATTGATTGATTGTTTTTTTTTATTTAAAGAAGTAATTACCTGTATTTGAGATTGTGCAACCTCCAATTTTGAATGCTAAGTTTGTTATTATGAAAATGATGGTCAGCATGGCTTCGTGAAGGGAAAATCGTGCCTGATAAATTGAATATATTTCATTCTGAGGAGGTAACAAACAGACTAGATAAAGGGAACCAGTAGGTGTAATATATTTCAATTTCCAAAAGGCATTTAATGAGCTACTATAGGTAAGACTACTTAATTAGTTAGGAGTCCACACTGATAGGTGTAGTATATTAGCATAGATAGAGGATTAGCTTGCTCGTAGAAGGCAGAAAGCTAGGATAAAGGGAGCAGTTTCACTAAAGCAACCTGTAAGAATGGAGTACCACAGGGATTAATGCTGGGGCCACAATAATTTACAATGTATAATTAATGACTTGGATGACAAAAGTGAGTATACTATCTCCACGTTAGCAGATGGTTTGCAGAGGGATAGTGTCAGGTTAAGTGAGTGGGCAAAAATGTGGCAGATGGAGTATAATGTGCGAAAATGTGACGTTATCCATGTTGGCAGGAAGAATTGAAGAGCTGAATACTCTTAAGTGGGGAGACACGGCACAGTGGCTCAGTGACTAGCACTGCTGCCTCACAGTGCCAGGGACCTGGGTTCAATTCTACCCTCTGGCGACTGTGTGGAGTTTGCACATTCTTCCTGCGTCGGCATAGGTTTTCTCCCACAATCCAAAAGATGTGTAGCTTAGGGGGACTGGCCATGGTAACTGTGAGGTTATGGGGATAAGGTGGTTCTGGATGGATTAGCCATGGGGTTACAGGAATAAGGTGGGTCTGGGTGGGGTGCTCTTCACAGGGTCAGTGTGGATTCAATGGGCTGAACAGCCTGCTTGGGGCAGCATGGTGGCTCAGTGGCTAGCATTGCTGCCTCACAGCACTAGGGACCTGGGTTCAATTCCCACCTCGGGCGACTATCTGTGTGGAGTTTGCACATTCACCCTGTCTGTGTGGGTTTCCTTCCACAATCCAACGATGTGCAGGTTAGGTGAACTGGCCATGCTAAATTGCCCATAGTGTTAGATAAATTAGTCAAGGGGTAAATATAGGGGAATAGGTCTGGGTGGGTTGCTCTTCGGAGGGTAGGTGTGGACTTGTTGGGCCGAAGGGCCTGTTTCCACACTGTAGGTAATCGAATTTAATCTATTTTATCTAAATCTGCCACACAGAGGGATGGGGGCATGCTTGTGCATGAATCAGAAGCAGCCAGCACCTAAATTCTGCGGGTCATAGAGAAGGCAAATGGATTACTGGCCTTGATTTCAAAGGGAATGGAGTATAAAAATACAGAGGCCTTGCTGAAAACATAAAGGTATTAGTCAGACCACACCAGCAAAACTGTGATCAGTTTTGATTGTCTTATCTAAGGAGAGATATACTCACATTGAGTCAGTTCAGAGAACATACATTTGGTTGATCTGGATCTGGAAGGATTTTGTTTGTGAGGAGAGGTTGAGTAGATTGGGCTTGTCATCATTGGAGTTTAGAAGAGTGATTATTAAAATATACAAGATTCTTAGGGGACTTGACATGCAGAATGGTTGTTTCCTCTGGAGCACAATCTGAGAATGAGGGGTCACTCAGGACAGAGATAAGAAATAATTCTTTACCGCAGAGGGCTGTCAGGGCTGGGCCATTGAGTATATTCAATGCTAAGACTGACAAACTTTTAATCAGTTAGGGAATCAAGGGTTATGGGGAAAAGGCTGTGAGTGGAGTTGAGGATTATCAGGTCAGCAATGTTATCATTGAATGGCAGAGCATGTTCCATGGGCTGAATGGCTTATTTCTGTTTCATATTACATTATGGTAATGTTTCCTTCATTTGTTTTTCTATGTGGCCTTTTGGATTTTCCTTTCGGGAAGGAGATCAAGCAACTACTACCAGACTTTCACTTCTGCTGCTCTGACTGTTTACTGCTAAATCTCCGAGTGATTGGCATTTCTGCCTTTTCCTCAATGTTGCGAATTACCCATCTTCCACTGTACAATGGCCACAGTGATCCTATTGAGATCACAGATTGAATTGAGGAAAATGAGAGTTAGCCTACATCTCATCATTCTCAACGTGCAGAGTTACTTCATTAAACTGATCATACTTGACATACCAGGGAGAAAAACAAGCTGCTTATCTTTGTTGTTTATAATATCAGTTATCCTGTCAGTATCTTGTAGTCTCAAAGTGCAACAGTTCCACGTGTTTGCTCCTTCCATCCATTCTCCAAACAAAGGGAACAGAAGTTTGCATGTGTTATCTAAGATCTTGCACGTAAACATTTTTATTTATAGAACTTTTTCCTCTTTGCAGGATGGCACCAGACAACGAAAGGAGAGAAAGAAAACAGTCTCCTTCAGCAGCATGCCAACCGAAAAGAAGATCAGCAGTGCCAGTGATTGTATCAATTCAATGATTGAAGGCTCTGAACTTAAAAAAATTCGCTCCAATTCCAGAGTCTATCACCGCTATTTTCTTTTGGATGCAGACATGCAATCCCTTCGATGGGATCCTTCGAAGAAAGAATCAGATAAAGCAAAAATCGACATAACTTCAATCAAAGAAGTTCGAACGGGAAAAAATACAGAAATGTTTCGCACCAATGCTATTTATGATCATATTTCAGAAGACTGTGCATTTTCAATAATTTATGGAGAAAACTATGAGTCATTAGACCTTGTAGCTAATTCTGCAGATGTAGCAAATATTTGGGTTACAGGCCTACGGTATCTGATCTCCTATGGGAAACACACATTAGACATGATAGAAAGCAGTCACAATAACATGCGGACATCATGGCTTTCAAGTGTTTTTGCTGCAGCTGATACAAAAGGTGTAGGACATATACCATTTAACAAAGCTGTACAGCTTGTTAAGAATCTGAACTCGGGATTGAAAAATGCCAAAATCGAACTGAAGTTCAAAGAATTGCACAAAGCAAAAGAAAAAGTAGGAACTGATGTTATCAAAGAGGAACTGATTGAAGTTTATCATGAGCTTTGCACGAGACCAGAAATATATTTTTTGTTAGTCCAGTTTTCAAGCAATAAAGAATTTTTAGATTCCAAGGACCTGATGATGTTTTTGGAAGCTGAGCAGGGAATGCCACATGTTACGGAACAAGTGAGCATGGACATTATTCAGAAATATGAGCCATCAAGAGAAGGACAGGAAAGAGGTTGGCTTTCCTTGGATGGTTTTACCAAGTACCTCATCTCACCTGAATGCCATATATTTGATCCAGAGCACAAGAAGGTTTGTCAGGACATGACACAACCCGTGTCTCATTATTACATAAATGCATCACACAACACCTACTTGATTGAGGATCAGTTCCAAGGTCCCTCAGATATCACAGGATATATTCGTGCTCTGAAAATGGGGTGTCGAAGTATTGAGGTGGATGCGTGGGATGGTCCTGACAATGAACCAGTCATCTATACAGGTCATACTAGGACATCACAGATAGTCTTCCGCCAGGTTATTGACATAATTAACAAATATGCTTTTGTTGCATCGGAATATCCTTTGATTTTGTGTTTAGAAAATCACTGTTCATTAAAACAGCAGAAGGTGATGATCCAACATATGAAACAAACATTTGGAGACAAACTGTACACAAAACCCCCTTCTGTTGATGACAGTTACCTACCCTCCCCTGAAGTCCTTAAGAAGAAAATTCTGCTAAAGGCAAAAAAGCTGCCAGCAAATTTCACAGGCTCTGCAGGTGATATTACAGATGAAGATGAAGGCGCAGCAATGGCAAAAAGGGTGTCGAATGAGAATACAGACCAACAGAATGTAGTCTCAAACAGAAAGTTTAAGCTCTGCAAAGAACTCTCAGACATGGTGAGTCTTTGTAAATCTGTAATGTTTAAAGACTTTACAGACTCACTTCAAAATCAGAAATTTTGGGAATTCTGCTCATTCAATGAAGTAACTGCCACGAAACTTGCGAACGAATACCCAAAGGACTTTGTAAATTATAATAAGCGTTTCCTGGCCAGAATATTTCCAAATCCAATGAGAATAGATTCAAGCAACATGAATCCTCAGGACTTTTGGAAATGTGGCTGCCAAGTAGTAGCAATGAATTACCAGACGCCTGGTCTAATGATGGACCTTAACATTGGTTGGTTCCGTCAGAATGGGAATTGTGGATACGTGCTTCGTCCTGCCATCATGAGAGAAGAAGTTTCTTATTTCAGTGCTAATACTAAAGATTCAGTGCCAGGTGTTTCTCCTCAACTCCTCCACATCAAAATCATTAGTGGCCAAAATTTTCCAAAGCCAAAAGGCTCGGGTTCTAAAGGTGATGTCGTAGATCCTTATGTGTATGTTGAGATCCATGGAATCCCTGCAGACTGTGCTGAACAAAGAACTAAAACGGTTAACCAAAATGGAGAGAATCCCATTTTTGATGAGAGTTTTGAATTCCAGATTAACCTCCCTGAGTTGGCAATGGTGCGATTTGTGGTTCTAGATGATGACTACATTGGAGATGAATTTATTGCTCAGTATACGATTCCTTTTGAATGCTTACAACCAGGATACAGACATGTGACGCTTCAGTCACTGACAGGTGAAACTTTACCATATGCCTCATTATTCGTACATGTGGCAATCACTAACAGGAGAGGTGGAGGGAAACCTCACAAACGTGGCCTTTCTGTGAGAAAAGCTAAAAGGTCAAGAGAGTATGCTAGCATGAGAACAATCTTGATAAAATCTATAGATGAAATATTCAAGACTGTTGTTCAACAATTAAAAGAAGCAACTGATCTTCGAGAAAATGTGCAGGTACAGTTGTGCAAACTATGGTTTGTTTAGTCTACTATAATGTAATAGCAATTAGGATGAATTGCTTTTAGTTGGTTTTAAGCTATGATAGAAATATGATATTAACAAGAACAACTTTTATTTACACTTTTTAAAATAATGTTTCTTTAGGATTATCCACTATCAGGCAAAATTTGACACTGAGCCACATAAGGAGATAAATAAGACCAATAATCAAAAGCTTTGTTAATAAGGTTTTAAGGAGTATCTTAAATAAGGGATGGGGCAGAGAGGTTTTTGAATGAAATTCCAGAGCTTTGGGCCTTGGCAAATGAAGACACAGACACCAATGGTGGAATATTAAAAGTCTGGAATGCTCAAATGCATTGAATGAATTTGGTTATATTGAAGGCCGTAAGGATGGAGGAAATTAGAATCAGGCAGGTCTAAGGCCTTTTGCAGTGTGGGCATTAAAACAAGGATGAGAACTTTAAATGTGATGAGTCGCAAACTGGGAACCAAAGCAGACCAGAAATAGGTAAATGGGAGTTGGTTAAAGTGAAAACATAAGGGTAGAACATGGAAAACCATTCAGGAATGTATCAGAATAGTTAAGTGCTCTAAGGGACATAGATGACGGTTTCAACAGAAGCTGAGCTGAGATAGGGGCAGAGCCAGATGGTGTTACTGAGCAGATGTAGTTATTTTGTTAATTAGTTTGAGAAAATTACTGCTCATCGAGAACTGCATGTTGTATGAGCAGTCTGACAAATCAATGACATAGAGACACCAGGAGATGCTGGAACTTGGCATCATCAGCACACAGGTAGAAACTTTTTGATGACAGGGCAAATTTTACCCTAGGAGAATATATCGCTCCTCACCTATCTCACACCATGAAAAGGATTGCTCAACAACACACTGAAAGTACACGAGGGCCAGCCTTACTAAGATGACACTATAACTCTCCTTTTTAGGCACAGGAAGCCTCAACCAACAAGATGCTGGACAATCTGATTGACCAGCAGCTGAGTAGTCCCATCAGTGCCAGGGCACAGTACTGGTCACTGCTGGGACTGCAACAAATTCTAAAAAGACCACAGCACGTTAGTATAAAAGACATAGCTAAAGCATTCCCATCTATCTTCAGCCAGAAGTGCTGAGAGGGTGATCCACCCTCCTGAGGTCCCCAGCATCACAGATGTCAACCTGCAACCAATTTAATTCATTTTTCTAGATTCAGGGAAGGTTCCAACAGACTGGAAAGTAGCAAATATAACCTTTCTGCTCACAAGAAGAGGGAGGATAATACATTTTCAGATGACACAAAATAGGTAGCAAATTATTTTGTGAAGAATTTGCAGATGGATGTAGACAGGTTGAGTGAGTGGGTAAAAATTTGAAAAATCTGGGGAAAAGTGAAATTCTTCACTTGAGAAGGAAAAATGAAAAAGCAGAGTATGGCTTAAATAGAGAATTCCAAGCTGCAGAGAGATCTAGGTGTTCTACTGCAGTTGTCACAAAAAGTTAGTATGGAGTTTTAGCATATAGTTCAGAAGTTGAATAGGATGCTTTCCTTTATTAGGAGAGGAATTGAGTAAAATAATTGAGGATGTTATACTTCAGTTGTACTGGGTTTTGTTGAGAGCATGTCTCAAATACTTTGAACAATCTTCGTCGTCTTATTTAAGAAAGGATGTTAATGCATTGGAGAAGATTGAATAAACTGTTACCTTAAATGAGTGGATTGTCGTATGAGGGTAGGTTGGACATGCACGGCTTTTGTTTCCACTGGAATTTACAAGTTGAGTTGATGACTGGGGTATAGAAGATCCCGAAAGGTGGATGTTGAAAGAATGTTTCCTCTTTTAGGATGAATCCAGAATTATGGGGTATGGTTTCAAATTTAGGGGTTACCCTTGTAGGACATAACCAAGGAGAATTTTTTTCTTTTAGAAACTTTGGAGTTTTCTGCTTCAGAAGGCAGTGGAGACAAGATCATTGAAAACTTTTAAAGCAGTGGAAGATAGATTCTTGTTCGGCAAGAAAATCAAATAATTTGGAATTTGAAACATAAACAAATTTTACATAAGTTCTTGAATGACAGAGCAAGCTCAATGTGTCAAACAACCTACTTTTGTTCCTCTTTCATACCTTTAGTATGTTTCCTTTGATATCAAGACATTGATGATTGGGCACAAGATACACCAAGGCCAATGGGCTTTGACAACATTCTGGCACTAGTACTGAGCACGTGCCCTATAACTATGCCCCTAGCCAAGATGTTCTGGCATTGCTACAGTACTGACATCTATTCAGAAATGTGGAAAATTTCCTAGGTATGTCCTGTTCACAAAGAAAACTTGACAAATTCAACTCAGCCAATTACTGCCCTATCAGTCTATTCTTGAATATCAGCAAAGTGATGAAAGAAATCATCATTGCTTCTATTAAGTATCTTATGCTGCACAACAAACTGCTCACTGATGCTCAATTTGGGTTCTGCCAGGACCACTCAGACCCTGGGATGATTACAGCCATGGTCCAAACATTGACAAAAGGGAAATTCCAGGAATGAAGTGATAGTGAATGCCCTTAAGATCAAGGCAGCATTTGACTGAGGAGAGCATCAAGGAATCCTAGCGAAACAAGAGTCATTGGGAATCAGAGGATAAAAATCTAAGCTAGTTGTAGTTATATCTAGCACAAAGCCAGAGGCAACTCAGTCCCAGGACGTCAATGCAGGCAGGGTAGTGCCCTTCATCCAATTATCTTTGACTGCTTCATAACATTACAGGATCCCTACAGTGTGGAAATAAGCCATTTGGCCCAACAAATCCTCACCAATCTCTGAAGAGTATCTTACCCTATCATTCCCTTACCCTATTACTCTATATTTCCCCTGAATAATGCACTTAACCTACACATCCTTTTAGAATCATCAAAGATGATTGCCTCATCAATTATGTTTCCTCCATCAAAAAGTCAGAATTGGGGGGTGTTCACTGATTCTTAAACAATGTTCAGCACCAGATACTGAACTATCCCTTGTCCATATGCAGCAATATTGAGATAACATCCAGGTTTGGGCTGATAAGTGGCAAGTAATGTTTGCACTGGTTAAGTTCTGGTTAATGACCATCTCTAACAATAGAGAATCTAACCATCTTTTTTGACATTCAGTGATATTATCATTGCTGATGCCCTCATTGTCAATATCCTGGGCATTACTATTAACTAGAAAGTGAACTGAACCAGCCACACAAAAACTGTGGCTAGAATGCAGATCAGATGCTAGGAATTCTGTGGTGGGTTGCCCACTTCTTGACTCCCTAAGGCCTGTCTTCCATCTACAAAGCACAATCATGAGTCTGGTGGAATACTCTCCAGATTAAAGTGTTCACTTGATTGTCACCCTGTCCAGTACCTCCACCATTCAGTCCTGTTAATACTGATGCACTACATGGTTGAGTGTTCGTTGCAGGGACTCAGAAAAACAGTAGCTTCCAAAACTATGGCACTACCATCTGGAAGGAGAAGGACAGCGGACACATGGAAAACTCACCATTTGCAGGTCCCCTCCATACCATATATTATCTTGATTAGAATAGTTTTGCTGTTTCTTCACCGTCACGGAGTCAAATCCTGGAACTTCCTTTCTGCCAAGACTGTGAGTGTTCCTACACCTTGGGACTGGAGTGGTTTAAGTGTGCAGCTCACCACCACAGACTCCAAGGTAATCAGGAATAGGCAATAAATGCTGGTCTTGACAGTAATGTCAACAGTCTATGACTGTTTTTAAAATCCATGGATACTGCATTAGTACAGGACTTTTGGTTGAGAGAGATTGGGATTTCAGTGAGAGGAATGATGTATGATTGAATGCGCTTGATGGGCACAGAGGACCTTCAAAGGGTAAGTACTCCTATCCTTACCCGCCTTTTACCCTGAGTTGGACAAATCGCCTTCTGGCCACTTTCCTTCCACCTTTGCCTGCTCACTGTTAATGTGGCAATAGTGGAAATATGCATTTAAATTTTCCTTACTTAACAACTGTAAGGTCTCTATTTTATGACTTTTGTTAAACTTTGTTTTATATGCCTGAATATCCTCCATTCCCCACCCACCCTCATATATTGCAGCAGGGGATCATAAGATTAACCTCAATACCTCTAATGAGCACCATATAGATGAGAAGTCAGAGGGGGTAAGGATAAATCTTTGGGAGGATACTTTTGACAATGGAATGAGAAGAGACATTATTGCAGGTGTTGAGAATGGAAACAGATGGAGTGCAATCTCACCCAGCTGGATGAGTCTGGAGGAGGATACTGTGCTCAAGTATGTCTAAAGTTACAGACGTTGAGAAAGTGGATGAGGGTTAGTTTGACTTAGTCACTGTCAGAGGATGTCATTTGTTACTTTGACATGAGCTGTTTTGGTGCTGTGGCCAAGTTAGCATTCTGATTTCGTGGAATATGGACATGGAGGAAAGGTGAGCACAGGTGGAAGGCAATATTGTGTTCAAAATGTTGAAGTAGAAAGAGGGTTTGGGATGGGGTGGTAACTTGCGAAGATATTAAAATCAAGATGAATGTATATGAAGAGGGTGAACTATTAACAGTATGAATTTGGAGCCAATGTGAAGGACTTATTTAACAGGCAGAGAAGAAGTAAAAATATTTCTTGAGCTATTTCCTATCACATACAAACTCCTTGCATAAAGCTGCACAATGTCAAGTTCAGTGCTCTTGGTTCATCTGGAAAATGGATTGTTCTGTTTGTGGGTGCTACATCCTTCAGACTGGTCATTCTTTAAACACTTTATTGAGTGCTGATTCCAGATAAAGTTCAATTCATATGTTCCTTTATTACATCATCAAATCTTCTCCTGAAAGTATCAGCTATTGCAGAACCCTGTCACATAAATTCTAGTAAATATTCTCATTGTTTTAAGTGTAAGTTTAAAAATGTTAAGAGTGTTCCAGTTTGGATTCCATGATCAAAATTGTTTGCATAATATAATAATAATTTTATTGCCATTAATGATCTGATACTGAAATATATTTTTAACATCCATATTATTTAAAAATTACTTGTAATGACTGCTACTCAACTATGAACCTGCAACATATTTCTCTAAAACTGAAAGTATAAAGTAATGGTTATGCATTGTTGTGATGTTATATTGAAACATAATTTTAAAAGGGAAGCTTTAATAGAAAGAAATAGGAGAGGGGAAATGTGGAATTTGTAAATATGAGGGAAAAATAACTATATGAATACTGGAATAAGAATCACAATGTCAGCTGAAAAGGCAAAGCACAAACCTGTTTCTGTTTCAGAAGATAGTACTACAGAAATCTAGTTCCCTGAAACTTCCAGTAGGCAATTTATTTCTTTAGTTATGTACCAGAGTAAGTTAAAACCATTACTTTCTCACTTGAGTTGCCTCACAGTCTCTGAAAGTATTTGGCGGGAAACTATCATCTACTATATCAAATGGTCAGGAAATTTGTGAAATTGGGTGATGATGTCTTTTCATTGCTCAGTCCCAACAGGAAAGCAGCCAGGTTCTGCTTGACTTCTCACTTAACAATCAATCTTTTACTCAATTAACTAGTTTTTAAAAATTCATCCATGGGATGAGGGCATCACTGGCTAGGCCAGCATTTATTGCCCATCTCTAATCACCCAAAGGGTGGTTAAGAGTCAATCACATTGCTGTCTAGAATCACATGAAGGCTGGACTATGTAAGGATGGCAGACTCCTTCCCTGAAGGACTTACGTGAACCAGATTATTTTTCGACAATCAGCAATGGATTCATGCTCGTCATTCCGTCTGCCATGGTGGAATTCAAGCTGCAGAGCCTTATCTGGGTCTCTAGATTAACAGCCACAAGGCCATCAGCTCCCCCATACATGCCGCTTCCTGGTTGATTGAAATCAGCACCATTCTTAGACAATTAATGTAAGATTAAATGGTATTGATGTATTTATTTTGCACAGATCATGCTTTTTATTTACCTGTGCATCTTAGAAAATATAGTGTAAATTTTGAGAAGCCATTTATCAGAGTTCCTTCCAAGTTTCCTTTTAAAAGGATATTATAGATAATGAGATTTATTTATATTTTTCAGCTCATTACTTACAAATGGGCAATGTTGGCAAGGATAATTCACTATCTGATTATTTGCGCTGACATATTTGAGGGATTGACAACAGAGAAATGAAGGCAATTCTTCTGATAACCTCATTATAACCTCATTTTGGCTAACTGAGAAACCTTTAGGTTAATGTCTGCATTACCTCTGTTCCTACGTCTTATGGTCTTATATTCAGCAGAGTTAAAGGTTGAAGCAACTTGGCACAATGACAATGAAAGCAATCCTTAACTGTACTGATCGAGTGCTAGAACCCATAATCGGTGTATATTATCTGCAGCTCTGCCTTTTTATTTTTGCTTGGCCAGTGTTATTTGCTGATCCTTAACTGACTTTGAAATAAATGGCTTACAGCATATCAGATTTCCTTCCTTAAATAACAGTCGTGAACCAGGTAGGTTCTTACTACATCAAAAGTTTCATTGCTGAGAATAGTTTTCAATTGCAACTTTATTAATTGAATTTAATTTCCACCAGCTGCTGTCCCTATCAGAATGTGGATCAGGAGCACAAGATTTGACACCTATACTTGCCCTTTCTGGCACTGTTCTACCTCATAATTAAGATGTTGTGACTAAAACTTTCATGCAGGTTGATTAACAAGTTGCTGTCATTCTGGTAGATTGGAACAAGTTCCTCTCAGTCATTGATGTCAATGTTGCACTTCAAAGAGAACTCAAAGAGCCTTCAAAGCATTTCCTTTGTCCTCCACTGAAGCACTGGCCATTTGAGATTTGAGGAACCAGGACCTGGGAAAGGGGGAGGTTTTCAGCCATTTGGACATTGTGTACACTTTCAGAGGTTTTGCCTGACTGCTTGTGAAGCAGGCTTCAAGAAGGACATCTGCTTTAGCTCGCCAGTCCCTTTACTTAATCCACAGGATACAATTAAAGCATTGTTAATGGAACCCCTCTATTGTTCTCATTTCATGCCAGTATACAGCCAATGTTCCAGTACAGCAGTGTAGTGCAGATGACTTCTCTATGCACTAAATTTTTGTTGATTTTTAGAAGTCTTTGTTAGGAAAGTCTCAATACTGTAGAATGTAGAACTAACGTTCATCTGATCAAATGTCAAAAATATCATGCACGTTTATGAAAAGTAATGCTCCTAATGTCCTAATTAATTTTAGTGCTGTTTATGGGACCTTGCTGTACACTAGATATTTGATGTGTTTGCTCACATTAAAAAATGTATCTGTATTTCAAAGTAATTTATTATGGATGAAACATTAGGGCACTTTCAAGAAACTGTAAATTCTTTTTTCTGTCTCTAGGAACGATAACCAAAATCCAATGTCTCAGTCTTTACTGAATAGACTAAAACAACTTAGCATTTTTTAGTACAGATCTTATTTCAATATCCAATAACAAATACTCTCCTATTTAAGATACATCAGCAGATCTAACCAAAGAGTCAGAATCAGAAAACAATTCCTTTTTTTCAACTGAGTTAATTTTTGACTGCAGAAAATGTATGCCCTGCAGGTTAATGATTAGTTCAGGAAAGCCACAGCTGTATAAATTTTAGTAATAGAGCATTGCATTTTTGAATCCCAGGCTAAGATACCCTAAAGCACTATCCACAACACGTGGAACTAGAAACATGGAAAATAAGAACAGAAGTAGGCCATTCGGTCTTTTGTACCTGCTGTGCCATTCAATTTTGATCCTGATTGATTATCCTACTCAACATCCTGTTCCTGTTCCTGCTTTTGCCCCATGCCCTTTGGTCCCTTTAGTTCTAAGAACTATATCTAATTTCTTCTTGTAAACAGTCATTTTGGCCTAAACTCCTTTCTTTGGCAGAAAAGTCCACAGGTTCATCACTCCCTGGATGAAGAAATTTCTCTTTATCCAGACCACCACCCAATCTTACAAATTTCCTGATCAGGTAACAGAGCAGATGATAATTTGAAGCATCAATTGGATGCTTGATATATCCAGCAAAGGAACAGACATAAATCAATAACCTACTTATCCATAAAGAGGTACAATATGACCAGATTTAATTTTAAATTCTATGTTTTATGTTAATACTTTCTTAACATTGGCCATTGAGTTGAAATTAAGGGGAGACAATAGTTTTGTAGGAACATTATAGGAATTGAAAGACATGTGGCCAAAAGAATGTAGGTCAAGAGTTAGTCAATTGAAGAAACTGAGACCCATGGCAGAAACTTACAAACCTTAGTAAACATCAACCTGAAGTTTGAGGGTCAGCCTTTTTAAAATTCATCAGGACAATCTGAATAACTCTTTCAAAAGTTGATATCTCGAACAATGCAGTCCTCCATTAGTAGCCCTTATGGGCTTCAGAGTTTGCCTGGATAATTGTGACAGATTTCCATGGGATCTGCAAGACAGAAGAAGAGGACATCAAGCTTAAGAACATAAGAATATAAGAGCAGGAGAGGCCATTTGGCCCCTTAAGCCTACTGTTACATTCAAGTCCACGTTCCTATCTGTCTCCCATAATCCCTCAATCCCTTGTCAATCAACGAATCTGTCTACTTCAGTCTTGAATATATTTAGTATATATATACTATGTGGGGTAAAGCATTCCAAAGACTAATAGTGCTCTGAAGAAACTGTTCCTCAGCTCAGTCCTGCAGGAGATGTCTTTATTTGAAACTATGTCCCTTAGTTTGAGATTCCCTCAGGAGAGGAAGCATACTCTCAGCATTTAATTAGGTTTTGGGTAGCAGCCCAAGTGAATAGTTGAGTTTGTCTTTTTTTTAACTAAATACAAGCTTTCTTACTCAAATAACAAAAAGTAGAAATAAGACCGATTTGATCTCACATGAATAAACACAATTTTTTATATTATTTTCTAATAAAAGCCTCCTCATGGTAAGTGATGCAGATGTGAGAAGACTGCAGCACCTTTTGGTGTTATTGAGCTATAAATAGCCAAGTTGGGATCCATCATTACCTCTGGTTAATGAATCATTAACACGTAGACATGTGAGGTGGTAATATTGCTCCTCAAACATCTCAGTCACTTGTTAACAAAAAGCAAAATAAATATTTTAGATTAGATTAGATTACTTAATCTAACAAATCCACACCGACCCGCCACCCACCCAGACCCATTCCCTTACATTTTACCCCTTCACCTAACACTACGGGCAATTTAGCATGGCCAATTCACCTAACCTGCACATTTTTGGATCGTGGGAGGAAACCGGAGCACCCAGAGGAAACCCATGCAGACACTGGGAGGATGTGCACACTCCACATAGTCAATCGCCTGAGACGGGAATTGAACCCGGGTCTCTGGCGCTGTGACGCTGCAGTGTATTACACACCTCTAGAGCAGTTGAACTTGAACTTGGGACTCCTAATCCAGAGCTATAAAGAGCTTTTAGGTAAGGATGAACACTCACATCTCCTAAAAATTCAGAGTTTCTCACCTTAATATCTTATAGCTTCCCATTAATGTGAGAAAACATTATTTGTTTAAATATTCATGTTTTAATTAATATGAAGCTTTTTAGCTTACCTTAGTTAATCAGATCAATGGCTCCCTTTTAACAAGACATTCAAAGTATCATATATCTTAGCACATGTATAGGTCAACCTTTTGAAGCTTCAGAGAGTCCTTCCAGTAATGGGAATCGAATTGTATAGTGATTGGAAGGAAGGCCAGGTGGATCTCATTGACTATGTTATCCTTGAATGGGGTTGTTAACCCAATTAGGGAGCCCTGGTTGACAGATATATACAGGGGTTTCAGAGAATCTCCTGTTTCTAGGCACTGGCTCTGAACTGGCTGGTCAGAGACCATGTACTAGTCATATGTAAAGGGTGACTTGGTGATAGAATATCAGCCTCTGTGGAATTATTTCAACTTGTATGTGGAATGCAATGTATGAAGTACCGATGTTGGCACAAGTTGTCCTAATTTTGCTCATGTGCATTTTCAAAATACAGCCCAAAATACCTGCTTGATTCCCATCTGTCAACTTATGAGATTAAAGTAATCCTAAACATGTATCTCTGAGCTGACAAGTTGAGATCAATTCCAATTATGACTTAACCCCAAACATGTACTAATTGGTTAAAAAATGAAAGGTTAACCGTTATGCCAAATATGGGCCTAAATGTCGATTTTGGAACCAAAAAATGAAAATTGACATGAATGTCTCATTGGCTTATACATTGTGATATGAGATAGTCCTTAGGAAATGCACTCCTTCTATCCTGCAAACATCTGTGATTCTACAGGAGAGACGAGGTAAGTTGAATTAGGTTTGGATTTCTTCAGGAAAGAGGTTCAACAAGCTGTGAGCTGAATTGCCTCCTCCTGTGCTATGAATGCTTATAATTCTATGGTACTTTACATACATTAGAGCTTTATGCAGAAACTAGATATTGTCCTCATCTTAAATCTATAATTGCTACCAGGTACATTCTGATACTGATCCCAAGCTGATTGATTTTGATACTGATCCCAAGCTGATTGATTTTCTTTTTATCCTCTGTAGTCCTGGGGAAGTGATGAAGCGACCTTCCTGCTGTTCTAACTGAAACAGGTTGCCTCATCACACAACAGGTTCCTTGGGTTTCCCTTATTTTATGATGTACTTGCTGGCTAACACATTGGGAATCAATATCTTTTAAGTTAATGTAATATTTTAGAGTTAATTTTATTTTAATTTTAATTTTATTTAGAGCTAAGAGCAGCAAGGAGGGGACATGAAAGGTCCTTAGTTGGTAGGATTAGGGAAAACCCTCCGGGTCTCTGGCGCTGTGAGGCAGCAGTGCTAACCACCGTGCCACCCACAAATCAGGTCTCCATCAGATGCCTCTGCTTAACTGGAGTTCAGAGCACAGGAACCATCCTGCTGAATCTCCTTGAAACTCTCTCTGAAGCATCACATCCTCGCTATACTGTGGTGGTCAAAACTGCGCACTGTACTGCAGCTGTGGTCTAGCTATCACCTTGTAAGCTCTGGCATAACTTCCCTGCCTTTGGATTCAACGATTCAACATGTTTGGATATTTTTTATATTCTCTACAGAGAAGATAGAACAAAGTATTCATTCATTTCTCCTGCCATTTCTTTATTATTTACCATTAACTCCACATTCTCACTCGCTAAAGCACCAATAATAACTTTACTTACTCTTTTCGTTTTTAACATCTTCACTTATTTACATTTTTAATCAGCTTCCTCCCATATTCCAATAGCTTTCTCCCAATGAGCCTTTTAGTCATTCTCTGTTCTTTGTATTCTGACCAATCATCTGAATTGTCATTCATCTCTGCACCATTATAAGTTTTGTCTTTAAGACTGACATAGTCATTAGACATGGTTGCTGGATCCTGCCCTTGGAATTTTCCCTACAGATCATCATTACTAATTCTGTGTGTTATAGTCAGTTAAAGTTTTCTATCTTCAAATTTGAGAGATTCATGATTTCAGTCGAAAGATGTGCAGGTTAGGTAATTGACCATAGTGTCTATGGATGTGCAACTAGATGAAGTGGCCATGGGAAATGCAGAGTTATAGGGATGAGGTGGGTCTGGGTGGGATGCTCTTCAGAGGAGCAACGTAGGCTTGATGGGCCAGATGGCCTGCTTCCACACTGTAGAGATTCTATGATACTTAGCCTTGGCTTTAAACTGCCAGAAGTTTCAATTTTTTTCAGCTTACTCTTTTGAAAGGCTGAAAGGCTGAGGCACTTGGGGTTGTTTTCATTGGAGAAAAGAAGGTTTAGGGGTGACTTGATAGAGGTGTACAAGATGATTAGGGGTTTAGATAGGGTCGACAGTGAGAATCTTTTTTCCACGTATGGAGTCAGCTATTACAAGGGGGCATAGCTTTAAATTAAGGGGGGGTAGGTATAGGACAGATGTTAGGGGTAGGTTCTTTACTCAGCGAGTCGTGAGTTCATGGAATGCCCTGCCAGTAGCAGTGGTGGACTCTCCCTCATTATGGGCATTTAAGCGGGCATTGGATAGGCATATGGAGGATAGTGGGCTAGTGTAGGTTAGGTGGGCTTGGATCGGCGCAACATCGAGGGCCGAAGGGCCTGTACTGCGCTGTATTCTTCTATGTTCTATGTTCTATGTTCTATTTCATGCTACCTTTGAGAGATCTTTCTTATTTTTCATTCTATTCAATATCTTGCATGAGTAAACTTCAGACTTAGCTTAAGTATAAGAGCAAAGTACTATAGATTCTGGAATGAATAACAGGAAATGCTGGAATTGCTCAGCAGGTTTAGCAGCATCTGAACAAAAAGAAACAATTGAAGTTTCAAGTTGATGGCCTTTCATCAGAAACTAGTCAGAAACATTTTGTGAGCTGCTTGCACTGTTCATGAATTAGTCATATTTCTATGAAACTTGAATATTGTGCCATTGAATCTTAAAGAGCACTTTTTGGTTTTGTTTTATTAATATATTTTCAGAGTTTGTCCATACATTGTTTTGGAACCAACACATTTTAATCAATTCATCAACTTATTATCTTAGAGCTAAGGACCTTCTCACTGGATTTCACTGTGTATATCCTAATGGTGGGGATTTACAATGTGTTTCTGGATCTACTTATATTAACTGGAGTAATGCTTTGCTGCATTTTATAAGGTTTTACACCAGGTCTTAGCACAGGTTAAGCAAGACAAAGGTTATATCAATCATTTTTATTACACCTGCAATTATTATTTGAAAACAAAGCATTAATAGTAGGTATTCAGCTGTTTGTACACTTGTTCTTTTTTTTTGCCATTCACTAAGATCATGGTTAATCTGGTTGTGGTTTCAATTTAATTTTCCTGTCTGGCTCCTATAACCCTGGATTTCCTTGTCAATCAAAATCGAGCCAACTTAGCCTTGAATAAATTCAGTGACCCAGACTCTACTAAACTCTGGAGCAGAGAATTTTACAGACTAACAACCATCTGAGAGAAAATAATTCCTTCTCACCTCCATCTTAAAACTGAGACTTCTTATTCTTAAACTGTGTCACAAGTTCTAGTCTCTCCCACAGGAGAAAGCATCCTCCCGGTATCAATGCCATCAATTCCCTTCAAAATCTTGCGTGTTTCAATAAGATCATCTCCCACTCTCTTTTTTTTTTAAACACCAATAAATATAAGCCCAACCTGTTCAATCTTTCTTTGTAGGATAAGCCCTTCATTCAAGAATCAGTTGAGTGAGCCCCCTCTAAACTGCTTGTAATGCAATTAAATCCATTCAACCAAACCTGTACACTGTGCTCCACATGTAAAGTAATGTGCTGTACAGTTCTGTGATCTTTGTTATCTCGCCAGGGTTTTGTATGGCTGCAGTAAAGTTCCATGTTACGTATTCCATTTCTATTGCAACACATTCTCATCTATTTATCTTCCAAATCACTTGCTGTACATGCACACCAACTTTTTATCATTCTCGTACCAGGCCACTAGATCCCTCTGCACTACCATGTTCTGCTGCCTCTACATTTAAATATTATGCTGTTTTTCTATTCCACCTGCTAAAGAGATCTGATTCACATTTTCCCACATTTGCTATATCTGTCTTATTTTTTGCAGACTTTCTTATCAAACAATATCCCTTTTAAGAGAAAGTGAGGACTGCAGATGCTGGAGATCAGAGCTGAAAATCTGTTGCTGGAAAAGCGCAGCAGGTCAGGCAGCATCCAAGGAGCAGGAGCATCGACGTTTCGGGCATGAGCCCTTCATCAGGAAACATTTTCAGCTCCAATATCCCTTTTAACCCTTGCTTGGCCACTTAATATCCTGCTTATCTTAATGTCATTAGCAAATTTAACCACCAGACATTCATCCTTTCATCCAAATTCATCTGTAAATTGTAAATATCGAGTCCCAGCATTATCCTTGTGGCACACCACTAGTAAAAGTTTGTTAACCTGAAAATGGCCCATTTAGCACTCCAGTCTGTTTCCAGTTTGCTAATTAGCCCCTTATTCATTCTAATATTACTTCCATACCATAATTTCATAATCAGAAGTTATCATGAGGACTTAGTTTGTGTAACAACCTTTAACGTTTCACCTTATCAAAAACCTGTTGAAAATCCATGTGCACTACATCTCATAGGTTTCCCTTTATCCATTTTGCTTATTGCTTCATCAAAAGGCTCAAACACTGTTTCTCCTTCACAAAAACGTCTTGGCTTTGCCTGATTGCATAATGATTTAAAGTATCCTGCTACATCCTTTTAAAATGGCAGTTTCTCTTTATAACATATATTAGGCTAACTGGCCTAAAATTTCCTCCTCTCTGTCTCCCACCTGTCTTGAATAAATGTGTTATATTAGCTATTCTCCATTCCACAGGGATTCTTCCAGACTCTAAGGACCTTTGGAAAATTATAACCAAATGTTTATAATGTCTCTGTAGCCACTTCCTTTAAGACACTAATATGCAGGCCATCAGGTCCCTGGCATTGGTCTGTCATTAGGTCTAATAGTTTTCCCAGTGACTTTCTGGTGATGGTGATTGTTTTAAGTTACTCCCTTCATTTTGGTTATTTGTTTCTTAAGTAGCTGGGAACAGAAGAAAGTAAGAAGTGGAAGAGTGACCTATTGCTGAAAGTTTTGATCTTTTACTCATCAGGATAAATGCACAAATGCTAACTTTCATATAATTGCAACATTTTTACTACAGGCAGAAAGGGGTGCTGAAAGATTTGCAATTTGACTTTAATTTGCCAAGGCACTGCCATGGGGAAAGCAATAGGGAACAAGGCTCCTCATACTTCGTGTCATTCAAAAATGGCACAAGGTTTGTTCCAGAGCCAGCAATGTTTGTTCACAAGCAGAATCTCACTCTCTACAACTAAAGAAGTTTGCAGCCTTTTTTGAATTATCTGGAAGCAGGTGGAGCCTACAGTTCATGTTATTTTCTCTATGGCAATGCCTCAACCAATCTAAATCAACTTGTTGACCAAACAACACCTCCATCCACAACATAAATTTTTGTGTTAGTTTGAAATTTGGCATCCTTGTGTTTGTACTGATGATTTCAGGATGGAAAACTTCAGCAGTTTGTGTCTCTTTACAACAATATTCAAGATCTGTGCAACCAAATGACTGACTGCTAAAAGTGTATTCTTACATCATTTGCATCTTGTAAGTCAAAGGTGATGAGGGTTGAGGGAGAAGTAGGATTAAGGAGGGAGGATTAGATACGCAGAGGCCTTAATCATCATTTGGTTCAATCTGTCTGCCTGTAGCCTCAGTTTTGCCACTTCCTATAATGGAGTCAAAAAGTATGGTGCTGGGAAAGCACAGCCGGTCAGGCAGCATCCGAGGAGCAGGAGAGTCAACATTTTGAGCACAAGCCCTTCGTCAGGAATGGGGCTTGTGACCCAAGGGGGCTGAGAGATAAATGGGAGGGGGGTGGGGCTGGGGAGGAAGGTAGCTGAGAATGCGATAGGTCGATGAAGCTGGGGGTGAAAGTGAGGTCGGAAGCGAGGGTAGAGTGGATATGTGGGAAGGAAGATGGACAGGTAGGACAATTCAAGGGGGCAGTGCTGAATTGGAAGGTTGAAGCTGGGGTAAATATGGACTCCGGACTTACCTGTGTTCTTGGAGTAACATTGACTTTCACAGCTACTTACTCCCACTGCCTCCTTAACACATATCTGGATACCTTTCTGATCCCCTGCAAATGCAGCAGTTCTTTCTATCTTCCACCAATGTCTCAAGTTTATTCTTTGAAAACCTTAGTGCACTTTGAAAATGCTGCCTTTAAGTAGCGCTAATGTATCAGGGTGTTGGGATCTCTGCTAATGAAGGCAGCCGTAAATAATGCTGGAAACACAGACATAATGACAAAGGGAACACTAATTTAGTACGGTGCTTATAATACAATGCTGTAATTGTCTGTCTCAGTTTTCTCCACTTAAGTACTTAAGTTCTAAACCCCTTTTACTTTAATGCTATCCAGTTGGAATATTTAATATCATCTATATTTACTTATCTTTAGAACACAATCTCTTCAACCATGCAGTTCATCCTTTTCTCATGTTATCAGTACCTTTGAAGGGGACAGACAGGATTTGCAAGAACACAATCTAAATCACTTCTGTCTTCAATTGTTTAATTTGACCTTTCTTAGGATAATTTAAATACATATTCTCAGATGGAAATTCAAGACCTGCTAGTATTTTGCTCCCTATTCGATTTAATAGATGAAAACTACATGCTGAAGAGCATAGGGACAAAAATTGCAGTCTAAAATATTTATTTTATTAATCATGATGGCAATTGTTGATAAGAGTGTTCTTTTGAAAAATATATTTAAAAATGCAACTATTATCATTAGTTATCAAACCTGAGAGTTAGATGATGAGCAATATGTGTATTTTTGAGAGGATTTTGATTTATCAGCTCGACATCTAAATTACTTCTTTTAAAAAAATCAAATAAGAATTGCAATTCAAGGCAATTTTCCAATTAAGTATCTGCAATAAAAGAGAGCATGAATTTATATATGAGAAATTGTGTTGTGAATTGATTATTTTAATTTGTCAGTTGGCCCCATTAATAACTGAGTGAGTCAGACAGATACATGGTCTGGTTTAAAATTAAAGTGATGTTGCTGAACTCCTTCATAATTGTGATCCACGATATAAGTAATGATTAGTTCCCAGGTGCTAAATTGGGATTCTTTATTCATTTTAATATTGGTCTTCTTTGTAGGGTGAGTAGTTTTTAGACCCTCTTCATTGCTGACTGCTGATGTGACAACAGTCGCCTCAATTTCTCCACCCCCCCTCACCCACTCCAATGTCACATCCTCCGAAGTGCAGCACTCCAGTCTCTCCGCACCAATCCCCGATTCACCATCAAACAAACCACCGCTAACAAAGGCGGGCCGGTGGTAATCTGGAAAATACACTTCTATATTGCAGAGGCCGAATGCCAATTCTCCGAACCACGTCCTACCTCACCCTTGACCACAACCCCACCGTGATGCCTCAGGCCAAAACCACTTGTTGCCTCATTGCCTCTGGTGATCTCCCCTCCACTGCCTCCAATCTCATAGTCCCCCAGCCGCGCACTGCCCGGTTCTATCTGCTCCCCAAGAGCCAAAAACCCAACTGCCCCAGCCGACCCATAGTCTCTGCATGATCCTGCTCTACCAAACTCATCTCGTCCTATTTCAATTCTATCCGCTGCCCCTTGGTTCAGGCACTTCCTACCTACATCCACGACACTAACCAGGCCCTCCATCTCTTCAGTAACTTCCAGTTCTCCAGCCCCCAGCGTTTTATCTTCAATATGGACTTGCAATCCTTATAGATATCCATACTCAACAAGGATGACCTTCAGGCCCTCAGCTTCTTCGTCTCAAACAGATCCATCCAGTCCCTATCCACCAATACTCTCCTCCGCCTTGCCGAACTAGTTCTCACCCTTAATATCTCTTCCTTTAACTCTTCCCGTTTCCTCTAAAACCAGGGGGTGGCCATGGACACTTGGATGGGCCTCAGCTACGCCTGCATCTTTGTCAGCCACGTTGAACAGTCCTTCCTCAGTACCTATGTATGCATTGTGCCCCAATTCTTCTACCATTATATCAATGACTGCATCAGTGCAGCTTCCTGCACCCAGGCTGAACTAGAGCAGTTCATCGACTTCACCCACAACTTCCACGCCACTCTCAGACTCACTTGGTCCATCTTGGATATCCCCCTCCCTTTTCTTGAACTCTCCTTTTCCATCTCCGGTGACAATCTCCAGACGGACATTTACTATAAGCCCACAGACTCTCACAATTATACCTCCTCCCACCCAGTATCCTGCAAGAACTCCATCCCATTCTTTCAATTCCTCCGCCTCCGCTTCATTTGCTCGGACAAGGAGGCATTCCACTCTCAAGCATCCCTAATGTCCACGTATTTTGAACAACGTGCTTTCCCCCACCTCTGTCATCCAGCCAGCTCTTCACCGCACCACCTCTATTCCCCGTTCCACTGCTCTAAACCTCCACCCCTCTAAACGCAATAAAGATAGGGTCCCCCTTGTCCTCACCTACTACTCCACCAGTCCCGTATAAACACTTGCACCAATTCCAAATAGACCCACCCCTATCTGCCTTCTGCAAGGACCATTCCCTTCGACAGTCCTTGGTTTGTGCCACACTCCCCACCAACCCCCTCCCCCCACCCCAAATTGCCTGGTGCCTTCCCCTGCAACCAGAAAAAATGCAGAACCTGCTGGCATACCACCTCCCTCACCTCCATCAGGGCCCCAAACAGTCCTTC
Organism: Chiloscyllium plagiosum; assembly: GCF_004010195.1. NCBI lineage: Eukaryota > Metazoa > Chordata > Chondrichthyes > Orectolobiformes > Hemiscylliidae > Chiloscyllium > Chiloscyllium plagiosum. The sequence goes on from NC_057714.1 coordinate 63,124,174, forward strand.
CAGGTGAGACAGAAGTTCACCTGCTTCTCCTCCAACGTAGCATACTGCATCAGGTGCTCCCAATGTGGTCTTCTCTACATCAGGGAGACCAATGTAAACTTAGGGAACGGTTCACCGAGCATCTCAGCCGGGTTCGCAGGGGCCGACTGGACCTTCCAGTCACTGTCTACTTTAATCCTCCTTCCCATTTTTTCTCTGACATGACCGTCCTTGGCCTCCTCCATTGCCACGACTAATCAAACCACAAATTGGAGGAACAATACCTCATCTTTTGCTTGGGCAGCCTACAGCCCAGAGGACTCAACATTGAGTTCTCCAATTTCAAATAACCTCCCTTCCCATCCTCAGACTCTCTTCCCAGAGCCTCCTCCTCCCTTCCACACCTCCTTGCCACCCACTGGATTCATCCCTCCCATCAATCAACCAGGTCGTACCCTCTATCTGTCTCCACCTATCCCTACCTCACCACCCTGCCCTCTCATCACCTTTATCTGCGGCTCCCCTTACACCCACCCCCAGTTCTGAAGAAGGGTTACACCCGAAATATCAACTTCTCCTCCTCCTGATGCTGCCTGGCTTGTTGTGTTCTTCCAGCATCCTGCTTGTCTACCCTGAGTATTTATTACACCTGCCATGTTGTGTTGTCTCAAAGAAAATGTATTTTGTTCGTTCATTTGGCCCTTAACTCTGCAGTACCTTTGTTCAGAATTCTTTTAGTGTAATAGAAACATTGTACTGTCATTATTCTGTTTTTACTGCCCTATTCATATTTAATATTTTTCTATCTGCCCTTTTTCACGGTGATCCTAAATGCCAAAGTCGTTAATCACACTGGTCCCTGACAGTTGCTTCAGAGCCTTCTATGAAGTATATAAGGACAACCCAGGGTGACCTATGCTCAGAATTTCCACAGCTTTTCTAGGAACATACCTAATATTCGCTTGGAATCTGTTTTCATGAGTTGGCTGAAATTAATAATGAATAAGTATGTATTTTTCACTTGGTTTTATTCAATACTGCTGGAAAACCTACACTAGTTTGTGAGGTACCATTGACAATGATGTGAACCCTGCTGCTGTAAAGCCTCAGCTGGTGCAGGTGGCCTTTACCTACTGCTCTCTGACCCAGGTTATTGAAGTTAATTGAATTGATTGCCTTCGTTCATTTAAAGCCTTGAAAATATTTGATTGGTTTTAATAAATTTATCTCCCGACACAAGTTTTACACTAATAATCAATGTTCCATCTAAGCTATATTGCTGCTATTCATCAATCATGCTCATTGGCTTTCAGTTCCAGAAGCCATGGCTGCACATGGATTTTGGAGGTCTGAGCAGTGGCAGGAAAACCTAGAGGGAGTGTTATTAAATATAGTTCCTATTATCTGGCTGCTGTCCAGCTTAATACGAATTCAGCTAATGCAACCTCAGGATAATCCTCTAGAAATATATTACACTTGAGCCACTTCATGCATGCTGTTAATTATATATCAGTTGTATTTAATTATATGCAGGTGGAGGGTATAAATGGGATCTCACTTGAATGCATATTGGGACTCACTGAACAAAATTATGGTGTGGATGAGTCAGGAAGTTTCTGCTTATAATTCTTCACTCGGTAAATAAATGTAAAACTAACTAAAGATTGATGCCAACACTACCTATGACCAATTTACTTTCTGGATTAGAACATGGTAGCAGATAATGATTGCATAAAGGAGAAAGTTAAAATTGTTGTACTTGGATCTGAAAGGGTTATGTGCCACTGTGATGGTGTCATATGGATTGAACAAATAAATACACTTGGAAGCACTGTTGGGAGTATATCAAATTATGTTGTAGCAATAGGTATAAATGGGTAAAAGAAGCAACAGGTATTTTTGAAGAGATACTGAGTGTCTTTGATAATTACTATAACCTCAGAACGAAGACATATCATGAAAGAGCAGGACTTAAGAGAAGTGCTCCACCACACAAGGGAATCCTTTGATGATTTCATGAGCTATCTCTGCAGATTATTCAAGAAATGCACCTATGGTGACTTAAGGTCAGTGTTCATAAGAGGCAGAATTGTTGTAGGATTTGTTAAGTTTCCTTGGAAGATTTATTATGGTCCAAAAAAGTCCTGATTCTAGAGAAAGCTGTTCAGAAAGTGAATGGAGTGGGAGTTTGGAAGCAACACAGATCAATACTAAGACTTTGGGACAAGGTATCAGCAGAGTCCATTCAATTCTTAAGGTTCAAAACCACAACAATGTACGTGATAAACCAGTAGAGCAAATAAGACAGGCATTGGACATTAAAAATCCTTCTCATCACTGTGGAGCAAAGAAACCCCAAGCACAAATGGTCCCCAGTTAGTAAAAGTGAATGTTTTCTCTATCATACAGTAGGCCACTTTCAGATAGTTCCATATTGTCAGATAGTAAACCATTGTTAAGAAAATACTGCCTGACAACAATGCGACTGTATTATTCAAGAAGCTAAGTACAAACGTTAAGACAACTCTCTACAATAGGGATAGCAAACTATGGAAAGCCTATATATAGTACATAATCAAGAGCACTGACTCTAGACGAGGAAGCTATGTCTTGACCTCCGATTTATTCAAAAGGTGAAAGAGATTAAACACCAGAAGCTGAGGAGCTCCTTTGAATAGAAATATCATAAATTATTTAAATGGTTAAGGAAGAGAAAAACTGAATACAGCATTTCAATGAAGAAAGCATGCTAAAACCTTTATGCCTGTATGCACCTAGGAAAATTCTGTATCACTTAATAAAACAAGTAAGAAGCATCTTGCAGAAATAACAAGAATAGACATTGTTGTAGCCATAGAGTCATCGTTATTGTAACTAAACCTAACAATACTATTCAAATTTGTTGACTTAATGTACCCCAACAAGGCGATGTTGAAGAAAACCCACTGTGTGTCTGCAGTTGATGAAGGTTTAACTAAAAGTATCCAAAAGTAGAATTTTAAGATCCTCAGAAGTCTAATGCCATTATGGGGTTCTCCACTCTAAAGTCAGTCTGATATTTCCAAAGATTCTCAGGGATAATAAATCAGTTGGTGAAATTATGGTCTCAGCAACTGCTGCAGAATCTTGAGACACTTTCAAAGAACAAACCAGGATGATGTGAGAACCTGAATCAGGAGAATTCTTTTCAAAGGGTCAGGGACATGTCGATGTACATAGCTGTGTTAACGGACTGTAATGATGTCATGTGGACCCATGGGCAAAACAGCTTAGGATCTCAAAGACGTGAGATCTAATATCTGTTCCTCCTCGAAGTCTTTTTGTAATAATGCCTATTCTATTAATGTAATCTGTAACTAGTTGCTAACACACAATAAGTTATTTTTTAGCTGCAAAATGTTGTTCTAGTTAGTTTAGGAAGTGTTCCTCCTTTGCCACAGTAGACGAAGCAGACCTTGTGGCTTCCTACTCATAAAAAGGATTGTAGTAACAACCTTCATCACCTGCTTCAGATGATAAAGTCAATGTGGCCTTGAACCATTTCACCCTCCACAGATGCTGCTAGATCTGCTGGTTTGTCCAGCATTTTCTGTTCTTATTTCTGATTTATATTGTTCGCAGTATCTTACTTTTAATATTATGGTCATGAATATTGCAACTGCATGGTCTGTGTGAAACGAATCATGTGGTGATCAGTGAAATGTGCAAAACATTTTACCTGATTAAACAGATTGCAAGTTGACCAATCTGAATTATTCATGCAAAGAGTTGGAGACTCTAGTCTCAATCAGTTGATTTAATGGTGAAATCACAAATTGCCTGATGTGCTGTGCAATAGTTCTTCTTGTTGTATTGTTATATCTAGAGGTCTAACAATTAGTTCCATTGTTGTTGACATTTTAATGTTTTACATGCAGTAAGATGAGATTTCATGAAAGCTGAGGTCTCGAGAGAAAATTCAAGAGTTCTGAAGCATGGTATAAGACCAACTGAGATAGAATTGAATTCAAGAGATTTGGAATTTAATAATAGAAAGATTCATAAAGTATGAAAACCAGTAAAATGATGGCTCACGATGGCAAAGCAGTACTTTCAAAACATGGCAATCAATCTGGTAAGATTCATTCTACATGACTAATTAGGATCAAGTGCAGAACCTCAGATTATAAGTGTTGTTAGAAGTAGAGCAGATATCTAGTATCTCTAATGCTCTTGTGTTTTGTGATTAAGATCCTAAGAAATAGAATATTCAGGTCCCACCTGTATGTAAGTACATCTCAGAATAGTCTGATTAGAAAATAGCTACGAAGAATCAAGGAATGGATAATATTAATTTGAGTCATTGTGATGCACAGGTATTAGCTACTGCTGCATTCGGTGGTGTTTTCCTTAATACAGCTTTATCACTCATATTGAATTTGTGAGTAATGTGGTTCAGATTACTTGAAAATCTCAAGCAGATTTACTTAACAGACAAGGTACAAACAAAGAATTTGCATTTACAAAGCAATTCATATACATCATTAGTCTACTGTGCCGCTTCTTGGAATCCTATGGGTGCTGAACACGTTTTCATCCTGGTCCTTACCCTTAAACAATAACAAGGCAGATATGACATCCAAACACCAATGACCCTGGGGTTGGTACATGGATAACGCACATATTCTGTGAGAGTCTCATGAATGAAAGGTTGCAAAAATACTGGAACGTACAGGGAAGACAACTGGGAAGTTTAAATATTTGTTGAAAGTTTGAGACGATAGCTGTGAAGCGAGACCCTTATCTGAAAAAATGGGGTAAAAGAGTTGAGAGTAGGAAAGAGCAGTTAAAGTTCTCATATTGGGTCTGGAAGTGACTCTTGCATCAGAAAATGATTACATAATCGAGAGAGATACTCTAATAGTGTGAAAAGGAGATCTCATGGCATTAGTTTCAATAGATCTAAAATTCCAAACACAGATTGTAGTTTGAATAGATCATTCAAAGGAATGAAGGCTAACAAACAGCCTTGGAACAGATCTAGAAGCAGAAGACCTCATGACCACGAAGTTTAGGTTATTGCTAATAAACGATAATAAACCAATGAGTACCAAATCAAAAGGAATTATAGTTAGAAAGAATTTGCATTTTTTTTCTAAATGACAAGTTAAGGGCAAACAGCCTTGTCACACGGATGGAACTGAACTGGAAAATTCTTTGAGATAGGCCTTATAAGTCTAAAGTCAGGCCAATTAGAGTCATAGAGATGCACAGCATGGAAACAGAATCTTCGATCCAATAAGTCCATGCCAACTAAAAATCCGAAATTAGTCTAGTCCTATTTGCCAGCATTTGGCCTATATCCCTCTAAACCCTTCCTACTCATACACCCATCCAGATACCTTTTAAATATTGCAGCCTCATTCTTCTCTGGCAGTTCATTCCATACATGCACCACTGTCTGATTGAAAAAGTTGATCCTTGGGTCCCTTTTAAAACTTTCCCCCTCTCACCTTAAACCTCTGCCCACTAGTTTTGAACTCCCCTATCCTGGGGGAAGAAAAGTCTTGACTAGTTAACCTATCCATGCCCTCAAGATTTAGACAGGCATTTCCCACAACTGGAAAATCTTTTCAACTCCATTGGTCATATATTATTAATGTAGATCAATCAGCCCAAAAGCTACATTTCTGTGGTTTGATACTTTTCAGAGAAAGATGATTCTGAAACTGGCAAAGATGCAACAGTTGCAAAAGGGGAATTAAGGAAACTAAACAATTTTTGCGCATGACCTGAATGGTGATACTTCTAAGATATTCTGTTTTTTTTGTGAGATTGTTTTCCAGAAAATGTGTTGTGCTCAACTGAAAACAATTCCCACAATGTTTTAGAGGTATGCATAAAATGAATCTTTCAGGCACCTTGATGATTCATGCTAATGATTTTGAAACTGTGAAATTTGAGAAATATGTTGTTAATAAGTTTAGAATAAACTTTAAAGTTAGGAGCCAGGTTTCGGCTGCTTTTCAATATATTAATTTAGATATAAATTTTACTGTCCTAATCTGGTACTCATTGGTCTGGCGACCTCTGGTCCACCATCCACAGTACTTCGATTTTACCAAGAACCCACGTTGCTCTGCGCCTATCTCCCTGAAGGGGTTTTCTTGCTGCAGCAGTGTAAACCTCTCAATGAGCATATTTGGGTCAGTTTCTAAGTGGCATTCATCTTCTACAAGCATATTGGTCCATGTAAAGTCATTACTTAAGTCACGAGGCCTTGATGTGTACATGCACAGTCTGCTGGAGAATCATGAGCAGTGTGCAGACTGCATCACTGGCAAAGCAAAGCTCTACTAATTGGTAAAGATTATTTATATTCTCCAAAATAATTGCTTTCCATTTAATTTTATATTGCATCGAACTTTTTACATGTGTTTAAAAACTTTAGTGCTCACCCTCACTTATGACCTCTAATGGCCTGTGAAATTTTCTGGTCTGACAAAGGCCCAGTCTGGACACTATTGTATTTCAGAGGCTCAATATGTATTCAGCAGACTAGATTTGGAATAACCTTTAAATTAACAATCCCTACTACAGAGTATTACTCCCTTCCTGTTCATTGAGTTAGATCACCACAAAAATAACATTGTGCATAGATCTGCGTACTGTAAGTGATGCAGACCTGCGGGAATCCCTATTCTATAGCCAGCCTAATGCATGGCTCCACTTCTGTGCATTTCACCTCCCTGCCATCGACCTTGTTGAACAGCTACGTTGTGGGCAAAGGGGCCACAAAAGAATAAGGATGTCGCACAAGGTGGGCTGAAGGTGGCAGCATGACCCATTGCCATGTATTTCATTGTTTGTTTGTTTGTTTTGCTTCCACATGCTGTCTGTCATTCCAGTTGTCACTGTAGATGAAGTCCCTGATGGCGACATCACAGAGTCCTCTCCTGCTTGGAGTTTGGTCTCCGTAAGTCTTCTGAGTACCAGCAGCGGATCTGCCAAAATGCTCTCTCCAGATTGTGCTCCCACAATCTCTAAGGCTAACGTTCCCATCAAGATGTCAATATCTGAACTAGTGCAATCCTCAGGTCTAAGAGAATACAGTTTCTCTGCATGGGCTATGGTGATGCTGGCTTTATCACTGGGACATGAGAAAAGTTTCACAGCAGTTACAATTGGTGTGGATAGAATGAGTTTGACAGTTGGGTTATTGTGACATTTGCAGTGGAATGAAGAGTGGTACTTAGTTGTCAGGATAGTCTTATTATGTATCACTAGGAAAGTAAGGGAACAATTCTTTCTGGTAGGTAAAAACAATGACTGCAGATGCTGGAAACCAGATTCTGGATTAGTGGTGGAAGAGCACAGCAATTCAAGCAGCATCCAAGGAGCAGTAAAAGCACCACAAATCCAGCAATTCTTTCCACCAGGTGAAATAAATAGAATAGACAAATCAGAAACAGAAACTTGAATGGAGATTTGAATCACCAGATCCCCACCCAAGTTACTCAACAATTAATTTTCTGGTCGTCTTTTAAACAAATATAAGTGTTCTCTAAAATGTCTTTGAGATAATTTCATTTTAAATTAAAAGTTATAAGTATTTAATGACCTTACATCTGGTTCAATTCCTTTTCTCAATGTGAACGTGAAGTGTACTTATTTTGTCAGGATGAAATGGATGAAATGTCAGGATGGTGGGCGGCACGGTGGCACAGTGGTTAGCACTGCTGCCTCACAGCGCCAGAGACCCAGGTTCAATTCCCGCCTCAGGCGACTGACTGTGTGGAGTTTGCACATTCTCCCCGTGTCTGCGTGGGTTTCCTCCGGGTGCTCCGGTTTCCTCCCACAAACCAAAAGATGTGCAGGTCAGGTGAATTGGCCATGCTAAATTGCCCGTAGTGTTAGGTAAGGGGTAAATGTAGGGGTATGGGTGGGTTGCGCTTCGGCGGGGCGGTGTGGACTTGTTGGGCCGAAGGGCCTGTTTCCACACTGTAAGTAATCTAATCTAATCTAATCTAATCTAATCTGAAATAGGTGATGAACATTGGGCCTCGTTAAAACCTGAACTGTAGTATTCATGATTAGAATTTTCATAGGTTGATTGTTTTTATTGTTCATTGTTGATGGGCTCTGAGCATCTAGAATATCGCTAATGTGTGCATTGCAGTGCTTTAGCCTGCTTTGAATGGTGGTGATAATGATCTGTCTACATGAATGACGTGCAGGCTTCTTATGACGTTCACAAAACAGATCTTCACCTTCCAACCTCTCACTCTTATTTATTGCATGTGTCATGATAGTGTGCTCTACTTACCTGTGAGTAGAGGAAGTATAACATAAAATGGATGCTACTGGTGCTAGGCTTTGTCAGTCAATTGTTTATGAGGTATTCTAATGTGAATGTCTATGCAGCAAGCGTCCAGGTTTCAACTGGAAGGTTTGGCTTTCTGACCTATTAGTATGCTCATCGTAGTAGTGCACCCAGGCTTCTCAGAATATGGTGTCTTGCTTCATGTCGGCACAAATCTGTCTATTTAGCCAGCAGAACATTCAGTTTAACTTTGATTCCTGTGGGAGGTGCAACTCTGCCGGATATTCTGTGGGACAAATAGGCAGCATCAGGAGGTGGAGCAGTCGACGTTTCAGGTTGAGACCCTTCATCAGAATTGGGGAGTGGGCAAGGAGATATTCTTCTGTCTCCCAATTCCAACAACACCAACACAAACCACTGCCCTACCCCATTGATGAAGCTTCCAATGGCTGTAAGATCATCCATTCTGAATATTACAAAGTTAGAGGTATGAAATGAGGCGCTACATATCAACAAATTCCCACACTAGGATAGCAGGACCATTGTTTTACCATAACCCTAACGATAGAGGAAGTGCAACATAAATTTACCGGAATGATTATTGGACTGTAAGGGTTAAATTACAAGGACTGATTACGTGAGTTGTGGTTGTGTACCTTGGAATTTAAAAATTTAAATAGGATTTGATTGAGGTTTTCTTGATTTTAGAGGGACAGTTACGATTGATGAGAATAGATTATTTCTGCTGATTGAGGTGTCTATGAATGAGGACATTGTCTAAAAATTAGAGCTACCTTTCAGGAGTGAAACTGGGAAATGCTTTTATATGTGGCAGATGTTTGGAACTCTCTTCTGCAAATAGTAATTAATGTATAATTCTTATTTAGTTTTAAATTTGAGATTGATATCTTTCTGGCATCCAAAGAAATCCAGGAATATTAGACAAAGGTGCATATGCAGAATTAGATTGCAGATCAGCTGCTGGATAATGGGACATTCTCAAATAACTAGATGGCCTACTCATGTTCTGATGTCTTATGATTCATGGATAACTACTTCTGCCCTCCATCAATCTCCCATCCTCAATGTTAATATCTAATCAGTGATAACTCTTACATAGTTTGAAATCATGTTGCCTATTTCTTTCCAGTCTGTTAAACTGGAATAAACTATTAATCAGGACCCTATACGATCATGTAAGTGTTTACAGACTCTAGACAGAACTCTCTAAGCCTATTCAGTTCTAAAATAGCTAAGTCAAGGTCTTTGCACCCATCTCAGTAATTAAAGTTCTTTACGTTAGGCATTAGTCTCTCAGTTTCCTTGGAACCTTTTTCTAAGACTACTACATTTCCTACTATCTGGGCATGCTACTCTGAGTACACTCTGGCCAGTTGCCTGTACAGGATCAAAACAGATGCTGAACGATTGCATGAATACAACCTAATACCTTTTTTGCTTTGGCTATAGTTTTCATGTAAGATGATAAAGCCTCACACAAACTTACACAATGAGTATATTTTGCTCTGTCCAGTTCATGTCCTGTGTTGATCAGAATCAGGCGTGCCCAATAATGTCAGGATCAGCTGTTCATAAAATGTGGAAGCATGGAGTCCCAGTGCATCTTATAGTGCAAGTCCAGAACTGGAAAAAACATTCCAAGAATTTTAAGAATTAGGAAAAAATGACTTTATTTGGCCATTATTTTTGCCTCAGTCCTTAGTCTCCCAATTAAAACACTTCGAATTGTCTCTTGAACTATGCACCCTAAATCATGTGAACTGGCTGTCAAAATGTGGCTGACGGTGAGCTAATCTAGTTTGTTCATTTTTTCAAAAGGCTTCTTTCCTTCCTTGTTGTGTTTAATGTTCTCCTGTAATAACAAAGTTGAGGACCTTAGCTAAGTGAGGGTACTGAGATGGGGCTTATGAGTGGATTCAAGAGGAAGTGGTATTGTGCCACAATATAAAATAGCATACCAGCAGTTAATATAAAAAACATTAAAGCTGAAACCAAAACAGAGGCACACATAAAACAAATTTGCATGACATAATAACTCCTGTCCCTGCTGTTGCACAAAACTCTGCCAAAACAATAAACTCAATCCCATCCCCTGGTGTTTTTTCGTCTCAACAGAAAACACTTCCCATGAATAAACTTCTCTTCAAGCAGTAACTTAGTCCTCTATTTAACACCTTTATATAAACAAAGGAAAATATATCTTTTGATTGGATTTACAGGTACAATAGAAATTTATCTTTAAGAAACACCCAGTGGAATTTCCCCCTCCTGTCTAGCATGGCAAGAAAGGTGAAAAAATATAGATGACAGTTTTAAAAATATTTAGATCTTGATGTTGAGAAACATTTCCTGATTTTTCCCTCAAGCCTTAAAGGACAATAAAAGAATCTCACCTTTGAGTGGCTGTTGTCTTAGTTCCATTTATCTGCATATTTTAAAAGTGCCAACTTTCCTTCTTTATGCTCTACTTTCAATACTGCTGTCATTCACAAAGAAACTAGACTGCTCCAAATCCCAGAATAGCTGAAGCTCGCTGAGTGGTTATCTTGGCGATCTTCTATTGCTTCTTCAATACCCTTCCTTCTCCATGGTCACTAGCTTCTTCAGCCTTTTCATCCATGCATGTCAAAGTGGGCAAACCACCAGCCTCATCACATCATCATTTCCATGCTTGGACACACCAGTTTGGACATTCATCACTTTGAAGCTCAAGGACACCTATGACTTACATTCTTCCACTAGGTCTCTGTGCACAGGGACATACATGCACCTCATGCATCTATATAGGATGCCGTTGTGCTCACATGGATGCATGCATCTATGGCTCTTAGAACAAACAAATTCTTTGAAAATAAGCTATCACTTATTTGGAGATGGGCTGCATATTTGCACATCACATTGGGTAGTGCACATTCATCGATTTCAGCACTGAGTTACGGACTGCCAGGGCCTGTGTAGCTCACACTGCTTTCCAAGGTTTGCATTTTTATTAGTGCAGAAGGCATGCAGCTTGGGGATCACTGAACATTAATGAGATGAAGAGTGGAAGATTGCATGAGTAAAGTTGCTATGAGCCTTGGCAGGCTGACCGCCATGAATCTCACTTGACAAAATACGAACTGAAAATGTGATGTTCTTTAGTATCTTTGATCCCAACCCCCTTTCATCTCAAAGATAAATGGACAGTTTGCAGCACCACAGTATCTATGATATCTTTCTGCAACTTCTGAAGATTCAGGGTCCCCTGATTGTATATCAGAGACTACGGTCACTGCCCCCAGAGGTAATTAATTATTTCAAACCTTCTGAACAAAACAATCTAACCCATCCTTTGATCTCTAATAATCAAATCACCTAGGCTTATTGACTGTTAGACTCCAGAATAAGCCACATAATCCCTTTAGTTACCCTAAATTTAAAGCTGTAGTCCCTAACTAATATAATCTCATGATGGGTTTATAATATTATAACAATGTGCTTACAGTTCTGCGTATTAGAGCTTAATTAAATACTCAGGATCCAGAGGAATACTCAAGCTATGCCAAATGATTCTTCAAAATTATACACCTAACATTTTAACACCTATACTGGCTAAAAGGCTGATTTGTTGTTGAAAGGCAGTAAAGTGTCATTAATACCAATGCATCAAAATTAGTGGTTGTTCTTTCACAGGCATAAACAAAATGCATTTTTGAAAATCTGCATTTGAAAATCTATTTCTACAGTTTTGATAGTGGATTATTAATTGATATAAATTGTGAATTTTCTCAAATAACATGCAGAACCTATATACTTCTAAATAAATTTATTTCATAGCTTCCATATCTAGTGAAACATTTCAGAGTTCATCAAAAAATCAAAACTAACTTTCTGATTAGAATGTTGAAGTCTTGCAATATTAATCAGAAGTTGTGGTGTCATTCTTGTATGTTTTGATCCAATCATAGTTAAGATACTTAAAATAATTGTTCATATATTAATTTTCTTTTACTTTGAGCTATCGTAATACTAAAATTAGCTACCACTCTTTCTCTTGTACTGTGAAATGAAGTTGTTGCACTCCCCAATTAAAGGCATTAGCCACAAAATCTGACAGGCTTTTCCTTTTAATCAGCACATTTTCACTTAAACAGTAAAAAATACAAATGTTTCTGCTCTGCTAATTATCCACTTTCCTGCCTACAGCAGATGCACTGAGGCCCCAAGGCATGATGTGTTCATTTGTTTCCAAGTAATTCTTAATGTCGCTTAGCTACTAATAAAAACATTTTCTTGGGACACCCACCTGGACAAATTACTCAAAATCTATTCAGAGTTGCAAGTTTTAGAATGTCTATGAATTGCAAATTGAATTTATTACTAGACGGGACCATTTCATTATTTTTGTAAATTTTAATAATAATGAGCAGAGTTAATTAACAAAGCAACAGGATAGACAGCAACATCTTCCCAGGTCTCCAGTCATGTTGCTTCATAGCACATTTGTGAAAGTGGGCCAAATCAAAGCCTGCTTGTTGTTAATTAGTTTTTGCTTGTTCTTTGTTGATGCATCTGTTCTAGTGCTTTCCTCTAATAGGGCATGACCAAAGTTTGAACAGAAAGAAGCAGCCAGCAATGCATGTCACAACGTGCTGAAATTACAATTATAGAACTTCCTAATCAGGTGGGCAGAAACCAAAACACGCCTACCATTTTTGCATATCTTCAGCATTGCAAAATGAATCTCTTTGACCTGACTGTGAAATCGAGTAAACCTATTTAAGGCAATGCACTTGAGTTTCTATTCATTAGTGAGATGTGAACATTGTTAACTAGGCCAGCATTTACTGGCCATTCATAATAGCCCATAGAGCAGTTAAGAGTCAAGTACATTGCTGTGTGTCTGAAGTCACACACAGACCAAATGAGGCAAGAATAACAAATTTCCCTCCTTTAAAGGGCATTGATGAAGCAGATGGATTTTTATATCAACTGACAGTGGTTACATGTTGCTATTAGGCTAGTTTTTTTAATGGAGGAGAAAGTGAGGACTGCAGATGCTGGAGATCAGAGCTGAAAATGTGTTGCTGGAAAAGCGCAGCAGGTCAGGCAGCATCCAATAAAACAGGAGAATCGACGTTTCGGGCATAAGCCCTTCTTCAGGAATGAGGAAAGTGTGTCCAGCAGGCTAAGATAAAAGGTAGGGAGGAGGGACTTGGGGGAGGGGCATTGGAAATGGGATTGGTGGAAGGAGGTCAAGGTGAGGGTGATAGGACGGAGTGGGGTGGGGGTGGAGTGGTCAGGAAGAAGATTGCAGGTTAGGAAGGCGGTGCTGAGTTCGAGGGATTTGACTGAGACAAGGTGGGGGGAGGGGAAATGAGGAAACTGGAGAAATCTGAGTTCATCCCTTGTGACTGGAGGGTTCCGCTCGGAACCCTCCCTGCCCCCTGTAAAAACGCCATCTCATATTCCCAATTCATTCGTCTCCGTCGCATCTGCTCCCACGAGGACCAGTTCCAAATCCGTACAACCCAGATGGCCTCCTTCTTCAA
>NC_057714.1:63140704-63141812 GCF_004010195.1 Chiloscyllium plagiosum
CAGCACCGCCTTCCTAACCTGCAATCTTCTTCCTGACCTCTCCGCCCCCACCCCACTCCGGCCTATCTTCCTCACCTTGACCTCCTTCCACCTATCGCATTTCCAATGCCCCTCCCCCAAGTCCCTCCTCCCTACCTTTTATCTTAGCCTGCTGGACGCACTTTCCTCATTCCTGAAGAAGGGCTTATGCCCGAAACGTCGATTCTCCTGTTCCTTAGTTTTTTTAATGCCAAATTTTTGTATTGAATACAAATTTCTCCAATTGTGATGGTGTTATTTGAACACCAGTCCCCACAATATTAGAGTTCAGGATTACAAATCAAGTGACAGTATCTTCTTCAAATGAGAAAGAAATGGAGTGAGGAAGATCAACTACTGTCAGTCTCATTAAATAAAAAGAAGAGACAAGCAAAAGGCAAAATGTAACAGATGCTGAAATATTTGGAATAAAACAGTAAATGCCAAAAATATTGAAGAGGTCAGAGAACATCTGTGGAGAGAGCAACAGTTACCCTTTCAGGGCAATGACCTTTCGTCTAGAAACTAGAAAAGGATAAAGAAAAAGCAGATTTGAAACAATTTTGAGGCAATAAAAGGGGTAGAAGAAAAGAAGAAAAAGAAGTCTGTGATCAGCTGGAACACAGGATATTAAATGACAAAATTGATGATGCTGAAAGGTCAGAAAAAGATAGAACATAGAACAGTACAGCACAGAACAGGCCCTTCAGCCCAAGATGTTGTGCCGACCATCGATCCTCATGTATGCACCCTCAAATTTCTGTGACCATATGCATGTCCAGCAGTCTCTTAAATGTCCCCAATGACCTTGCTTCGACAACTGCTGCTGGCAATGCATTCCATGGTCTCACATCTCTCTGTGTAAAGAACCCATCTCTGACATCCCCTCTATACTTTCCTCCAACCAGCTTAAAACTATGACCCCTCGTGTTAGCCATTTCTGCCCTGGGAAATAGTCTCTGGGTTTCGACTCTATCTATGCCTCTCAAGGTATACCTTGTATACCTCAATTAGGTCCCCTCTCCTCCACCTTTTCTCCAATGAAAAAGGTCCGAGCTCAGTCAACCTCTCTTCAGAAGATAAGCCCTCC
>NC_057714.1:63142730-63150801 GCF_004010195.1 Chiloscyllium plagiosum
TGCTATCCCTGATCGGGCCTACTCTTTCTTTGACCATTCTCTTATTCCTCACATAAGTGTAAAATGCCTTTGTGTTCTCCGTAATCTGTTCTGCCAAGCCTTTCTCGTGCCCCCTCCTGGCTCTCCTCAGACCATTTTTGAGCTCCTTCCTCGCCTGCCTGTAATCCTCTAGAGCTGAGCTTGACCCTAGTTTCCTCCATCTTATGTAAGCTACCTCCTTCCTTTTGACGAGAAGCTCCACCGCTCTCGTCACCCAAGGTTCCTTTATATTGTAATGGGGTCAAATTAAGAAATAAAAATTGCATCTAAAGTACCTTCTGTCTGGAAAGTATTGGGAAATTTTGCTATGACCTCACGTTGTAAAGTGCTTAATCAAAAAATGAGGCACAAATTCTCAAGCTAAAGCTGAGGCCGTTGGGATGGTACAGAGGCTAAGGTGATAGTGGGATTGTGGGCTGAGAGAATTAAAAGGGCCAGTGACCAGAAGATCAGATCTGAAGGCTGAACAGAAGTGTTCAACTAAATGATCATCCAGTCTGTGTTAGCCTTTCTGGTGAAGAGGAGACTATCGTGAGCAGCAAATTCTGTATACCCTATTCTAAATTGAAAGAAGTCCAAATAAACCACTGTTTTAGCTGGACATTGAGAATGTACCTTAAATAAGTACAACCCCTAAAATGAATATACATAAAAGAGCATGAAAGTTGCAAGACTGAAACAGACAAGTCAATTCACCTATTTTTATTAGCACTCATCTTCTATATAAATGAATGCTACCAATTATGTTATTTAGTCACTTCCCAAATTCCTTCAGCTTCCTTTGCTTTATCCATCTATTCAATCCAAGTTTGACAAAGATCATCCAACAACCAGTCACTCGGACTGAACTCTTCAGCCATTCAACTCTGCGAGGTAGGATCTTGACCAGAAATCTCTTAACTTAATCTTGTACACATGGTCCCTTGATCTGACTAAACGTCTAGAAAAAGTCTGCTTCCATCTTCCTTGTCTGATTTTTCATAGTTTTAAACCTTTCTGTTATATCATTGATTTATGTCACTGATGTATTAATAATATTACTGGATCACTATATCCCATAAACAAATAAAAAGAATTTTGGTGTGGTTGTTTCTCAGGTATATAAACTTCAATTGGATAATACAAAGGATAGCACTATTTGGAGGTTTAGGGGAAGAAGTAGAATATAGAGCAAAGAGAACAAAGAAAATTTATAGCCCAGGAACAGGCCCTTCAGCCCTCCAAGCCTGAGCCAATCCAAATCTACTGTCTAAACCTGTTGCCCCAATTCCTAAGTATATGTATTACTCTGCTCCCCACCTACTCATGCATTGGTCCAGGCACGTTTTAAATGAATCTACCATGCCTGCCTCTACCACCTCTGCTGGCAACACGTTCCAGATGCCCACTACCATCTGTGTGAAGTACTTGCCGCGTATATCCCCCTTAAACTTTTCCCCTCTTACCTTGAACACATGACCTTGTTATGGAATTCTTCACCCTGGGAAAAAGCTTGTCTCTATCCACCCTGCCAATACCCTTCATGATTTTGTAAACCTCAATCAGGCCTCAATCAGGTTCCCCCCTCAATCTCCTTTTTTCTAATGAAAATAAACCTAACCTACTCAATCTCTCTCCATAGATAGCACCTTCCATACCAAGCAACATCCTCATAAACCTTCTCTGTACTCTCTCCAAAGCATCCACATTCTTTTGGTAATGTAGCGACCAGAACTGTACACAGTATTCTAAATGTGGCCGAACCAATGTCTTGTACAATTTTAACATGACTTGCCAGCTCTTATACCCAATACATCGTCCAATGAAGGCAAGCATACTATATGCCTTCTTGACTACTCTATCTACCTGTGCAGCAACCTTCAGGGTACAATGGACCTGCACTCCCAGATCTCTCTGCCCATCAACTTTTCCCAAGGCTCTTCTGTTCATTGTATAATTCGCTCTAGAATTAGTCTTGCCTAAATACATCACCCCACATTTGTCTGGATTGAAATCCATCTGCCACTTTTCCACTCAACTCTCCGTCCTGTATTCTTTGATGTCCCTTATGCTTTCTGCTACTCCACCAATCTTTGTGTCATCTGCAAACTTGCTGATCATACCAACAGTTCCCTCTTCCAGATCATTTATGTACATTACAAACAATAGTGGCCCCAACACTGACCCCTGTGGAACACCACTGGTCATCTTTCTCCATTTCAAGAAATTCCCTTCAACTACTACTCTCTCTCTCTCCTGTCGCTCAACCAGTTCTTTACCCACCTAGCTAGAACACCCAGCATACCATGTGACTTCACTTTCTCCATTAGTCTACCATGAAGAACCTTATCAAATGCCTTATTAAAGTCCCATGTATATGACATCAACAGCCCTTCCTTCATCTATCAACTTGGTCACTTCCTCGAAGAACTCTAATAAGTTGGTAAGGCACGATCTCCCCCACACAAATCCTTCTTGCCTATCATTGATAAGCCCATTCTTTTCTAAATATAAATATTGACATACTGAATTAGTGTCAGACTACAGTTTGAATAAAATTTAGGAAGGATACTGCAGGATAAAATGAAATGATAGATCAAGAAATACAACTTGCAAAGATTTTGAAGAGTTGAGGCGGTTTTCTTTTGTTTAAAAGAGACTACAGTGCAATTCCAAATATGGCCAATTCAAAACAGTTCTGAAGAAAGGGCATGGACTCAAAACATTAAATCTACATGTGCTCCCCACAGATGCTGCCAGATCTGCTGTATTTTTCCTGCTATTTCTCTTTGTTTCTGGTTTTCAGCATCCGCAGTTCTTTTTTCGTATTCTGTGCTCAGAAACTGTTTATACTGAAAACATTCTATGGATTCCTCATCTTGGTTATTTCTGGCCATCTCATTTTTCCAGTCTATATGTAGATTAAGATCCTCTGTGATTATTGTTGTATATTTCTGACAAGTTCCCAACATTTCATCCTTCATGCTCTGCTCTACCATGTGCTTACAGTTACCTGACCTATATGTTACTGCCACAAGTTACTTTTTGCCTTTATCATCATTTCTCATTTCTTCCCAAATTGTTTCCACATGTTGCTTCTGATCTTGAGCTATTGTGTTAATGCCATCATGAATTAACAAAATTTCCTGTCCTTCCTAATGCCATCTTTGAGTACTTAGATCCCAATCATTCCTGCAGCTATTTCTGTAAAATGTGTGTGTGTGTGTGTGTTTATTACCAAATTCAAACCTTCTCTCAAAAGGTTGTATCACATGATTTATCTTCATGTTGGTGGTATATTCTAAAGAATATGGAGGACTAACTCATGATTTGCTTAGCTTCCCTTAGTTATTGTCTCAGGGCCAAGATGATTTCTTTAATGTCCCAGACTTTCAGAGATTAATGATCCATCCTCCATTTTGATGAGATAGGAAGGAACTGTTTACCCCTCTGTGAGTACAGTTGGCAAAGTTAAGCACTCTGTAGATTTTGTGCTTCTATGGAATGGAATGTGAATTCACTGATGCAAATTTGTAGATAATTCAATTTGGTGCTCTTTATTTAAAAGAAGTGTATTTTTTTTTAAATTCTATCTATGACCAGCTGAAGAAATTCCAAATTAATATTCCATTTCTCAGATCTTTCCAAGTTTGAACACTTCAGTTTTTCAGGCTCCTTTTTTGCTTGCTAAAATCACTGCTGCTGTATGCCAAAACCTTCCCTTTACTTGGTACCAGATATCATCTGGAAAGGTGAAAATAATGCTACAGAATTCACTGTTTCTTTGGAGGCAGTTTTTCCCCAGGTCAGCAGTAAGTGCTGTTTCTTTGGTGCTGACCACATCATACAGAACATTGTAAAAGGTTTATAACCAAGAAGATTTTTACAATGTTTTTAAGATTGTTAATGCCATCGTGAATTAACAGAAGAAGAGATAATGGTTTGAGATTTGCCCATATCCCTTGTGTGAATCAACTTTTAAGATGGCAACATGTCCAAATAGATTAAATAAGTGATTTAGGGAAACGGTGATGGGAGCATGAGTTTAGAATTATTTGCATGGAGGATAAACACCCAATGGACATAGGGACTGATTATATCTAATTTTGTGATTAGTATATCTTATGTTTTCAATTGTATTAACTGTCAGATGTACTCAATAATCTCTTCTGATTCTATATATTTATCATATTTTCATATCAAGATTATAATGTAAATGTGTATAAATAATGCTAGGAATTAAAAATAATTTAATTCCATACAGTTATTAATAAATTCTAATATTTGTTAATTCAGACATATTCTTTTCCATAAAATTGCTGACAGTGATTCATTTTGTGCATAAGAGGTCATAGTCTTAGGATAAGGGATAGCAAATTTAAAATAGAGTTGGGAGAAACTACTTCTCAAAAGGTTGTGGAATTTGCTACCCCAAAGTGTGATAGATGCTGAGACAGTGAGTAAATTTAAGGAGGAGTAAAACGATTTTTAATTGGTGACGGGTTGGAGGGTAATGGGGAGAAGGCAGGAAAATGGGGGTGACGAGCATATCAACCATGATCAAATGGCAGAGCAGACTCAATGGGACAAATGGCCTAATTCTGCTCTTATATCTTATGAACTTATGAACTTAGAAAGGTATGTAGAGTTAAGCTAATAATTTTTGTATCTCTGAAAGATTATAATAATTAAACAACCTTTCCATGGAAGTAAATGATACTCCTGTATAATGAGCATTTTTAAATTGTCATTTGACTGGCGTCAATTGGCAGCTCCATAATTAATTTAAAACAGGGATTGTGCCAAGATCCAGAAACAGTATCTCACCAGTGACGTTGTTTCAGGTGTTTTCTCACTGCCATAAATAACTCTAATTTAGTTATGTCAGTGGAGTGGATGAGTTATACAATTTCCAAGCTCATCAATGTTTGCCAAGAATTATTAGCAATGCGACTGCTTTGGTTTTACACAATAACAAGTTTTCTGTATTGTAACCAGTTACAAAGAGTGGCTGCGATGTAAGAGATTTTTATTGTAAATTTAAGAAACATAATGTCCTAATAAACTTCACAAACGATTAATTACTAAGTACAATTAGTGCTGTTTTGAAGGTAAATGTGTCGGTCTATTTCTATGCAGCAAATACTAAAAAGTAAATTAGCTAATTGGTTGAGTTTCGCAAAGGCCTTTAGTGGAATAAATGTTATCCAGGACATCTAGAGAACTCAATGCTCTTGAATATTGCACTTACCTGAGAGAATAAAATATGTAGATAAGCGTCAACTCAAGATCTCAGCCAACACTGGAATGTGGCTATAATTTAAATGTTATCGATGACGGTTGACTAAATGTATTAGAGGAATGGCTTCTTTTAATATTTTATACCTTTTGCATATTTGGATGAAGTATGGTTTAATGTCATACACATACTTAAAACTGTTAGTTGATCATTTTTGTACTCTATTGCCAAGTGTAGCTAAAACATAGTCACACTCAAATTACATTGTCAAATATCAAAATGGAAAATGCTGGAAATAAAGAAATGATCATTCCAACAAGATAGCCTTGTCTGGCCACTGCATGGTGATCAGATGACTTCACATCTTTTGTTGGCTAATTAAACATGAACAATTTTGTCTGACATTGGTTTCTGTTTATAATAACACTCTTGTAATGTACTGCTTATTTTAATGCTATTTAATTAATAAATCTGTTTGTACATGTTGCTATTTTAAAACACAAAGGCTAATTTGGTTTGCTGCCAGAATAGGTGCGGGGGCCGTAAATCTTAACAAACTAATATCCTTTCAACAAAATGTGGGCAGTATGTCAATTCATGTTTCCTGCTTATTTGAATGATTGCTGCATACAGTCAATGCTATTATTTGGTTACTCACATTGACAGGGGATCAAATATAACTTGATAATACAAGTTAAAGCTAGCCAGCTTTCTTTGCTGAAAGCAAGTCTGTAATTTTTTTAAGTGCAGAGACACTGTGGCTGAAGTTGTCACTGTTGCCATGTAGGAAGAGTATCAGAGCTGAGAGATGTTGAAGAATAGCATAATTCCTTCCTAACAGCACTGTGGATGCACCTGACCTCAAAGATCTTTCAAAATTCTTTCATGAAATGTCGTCATCATTGGCTAAGCCAACGCTTATGTCAATCTTGAGAACATGGTGGTGAACTGCATTCCTGAATTGCTGCAGTCCATGGGATTTAGGGACACACACAGTGCTGCTAAGGAGGGAGTTCCAGGATTTTGACCAGGTTGCAGTGAAGGAATAGTGATACAGTTTCATTGAGGTTGGAATGTGGTTTGAAGCAGGTTGGTGGTGCACATTTGCATATTTTATTGAATGGCAGAGAAGACTTGAGGGCTGAATGACCGACTCCTGTTACTATGTTCCTATCTGTTGCCCTTATGCTTCTAGGTGATGGAGGCCACAGGTTTGGAAGATGCTGTCATAGAAACCTTGATGAGTTATTGCAGGCTTCAAGAAGGCAGTCACCACCAACTTCTTGAAGAAAATTAAGGGTGGAAAATAAGTGCCAGCCAGCAATGCCCAACTTTTGTGAGTGAATAAATGAGAGTGCTCCTATGCCATTCCTATGTCCAACACCTACCTAAGTGGTATCCAACATGGACCAGTACTGATTCACCACCCGAAAGAGGGCAGCAGGTGATGATCAGTGGGAAGTTTTCCATGCTAACCTAATGCCATGAGACTTCATGAGGTCTGGAGTCAAACTTGAGGGCAATTCTCTCCCAACTCATTATCACTATGTTGCCACTTCTATTTGTGTCTGTCCTTTAATTGGAATAAGACATATTCATGATGTAAAGAGAAAGGGACATGGACTGTCAAGTGTTATTTGGTGAGTATGATTATAGCAGGCTATTTCTTGGCTGGTCTATGTGACAGGTCTTCTACTTTTAGCACAAGCTCCCAGATGTTTGAAATTTGACAGGGTAGGCTGTGTCGTTGTCATTTTCGATATGTAGTTAACATCAGGTATTTATCCAATATCATTCTATTTTTACTTTTCTGTAGCAGTTTGACACAACTGTGTAGCTTGTTAGGCTATCTTAAAGGGCACAGAATCTGACAGATTGTTGTTGCTAAGGATGTTAGTGTACCAGATTCATTTTCACCACAATCCAGTCATTTCATGATTATTATTAATGAATTGAATGGAATTGAATTGAATTTATTGTCACATGTACCGAGGCACAGTGAAAAGCTTTGTCTTCCGAGCAGTACAGGCAAATCACATATAGCTATGTAAATAATAGGTAAACAGTGGCAAAAACCAAGGAACAGCTACAGGTGAATGCATTCAGTATTCTAACAACAGTAGGGTAGAAACTGTTTCGAAACTGGATTGTTTGTGTTTTTTTTCAGGCTTCTGTACTTGCTCCCCGATGGTAGAGGTTGTAGAAAAGCATTGCCAGGGTGGGATGGATCTTTGAGAATGCTGGTGGCCTTTCCTTGTCAGCGAGCCGGGTAGATGGATTCTATAGATGGGAGGTGGGCCTTTGTGATTGTCTAGGCCTAGTTCACCACTCTCTGTAACCGTCTCTGATCTTGAATGATATAGTTGCCATACCAGGTCGTGATACATCCAGACAGAATGCTCTTGATAGCAAGGGTAATTGCTGTCATGCCAAATTTTCTCAGCTGCCTGAGGAAGAAGAGACATTGTTGGGCCTTTGTAACCAGTGAGTCCACATGAAGAGTCCAAGAAAGCTTGTTGTTGATGACAGAATGTAGGGAAATAGATGGTGACACCTTGCAAAATGTCCATATTACAGAGGAGGAAGTGCTGGATGTCTTGAAATGCATAAAGGTGGATAAATCCCCAGGACCTGATTAGGTGTACCCTAGAACTCTGTAGGAAGCTAGAGAAGTGATTGCTGGGCCTCTTGCTGAGAAATTTGTATCATCAGTAGTCACAGGTGAGGTGCCAGAAGACTGGAAGTTAGCTAATGTGGTGCCACTGTTTAAGAAGGGCGGTAAAGACAAGCCAGGGAACTATAGACCAGTGAGCC
>NC_057714.1:63151284-63170147 GCF_004010195.1 Chiloscyllium plagiosum
AATATTGCATGCAACTCTGGTCTCCTTCCTATCGGAAAGATGTTGTGAAACTTGAAAGGGTTCAGAAAAGATTTACAAGGATGTTACCAGGGTTGGAGAATTTGAGCTATAGGGGGAGGCTGAACAGGCTGGGGCTGTTTTCCCTGGAGTGTTGGAGGCTGAGGGGTGACCATATAGAGGTCTACAAAATTATGAGGGGCATGGATAGGATAAATAGGCAAAGTTCTTTCCCTGGCGTCGGGAAGTCCAGAACTAGAGGGCATAGGTTTAGGGTGAGAGGGGAAAGATATACATAGGTTTAGGGTGAGAGGGGAAAGATATAAAAGAGACCTAAGGGGCAACGTTTTCACGCAGAATGAGCTGCCAGAGGAAGTGGTGGAGGTTGGTACAATTGCAACATTTAAGAGGCATTTGTATGGGTTTATGAATAGGAAGAGTTTGAAGGGATATGGGCCGGGTGCTGGCAGGTGGGACTAGATTGGGTTGGATATCTGGTTGGCATGGATGGGTTGGACCAAAGGGTCTGTTTCTATGCTGTACATCTCTATGACTCTATGACCACTCCCAGGAGCTTGACACACTCCACTCATTCCACCTCTGTGCTGTTAATGTGTAGGGGGGCATGAGTAACATCCCGCCGAAAGTCAATAATGTGTTCCTCGGTTTTGCTGGCATTGACAGCTAGGTTGTTCTCAGTGCACCATTTTTCCAGGTCTTCCACCTCCCGTCAAGTCTGTTTCGTCGCCATCTGAGATTCGACCGGCTATGGTGGTGTCATCAGCGAACTTGCAAATGGCATTAGTCTGGTATATGGCGATGCAGTCATGGGTATGCAATGAGTAGAGTAGGGGGCTGAGTGTACACTCCGGGGGGGCTCCAGTGTTGAATGTTAGTGAGGATATTACTGATTGTGGCCTGTCGGTCAGGAAATGGGGGATTCAGTTGCAGAGAGTGGGGCATAGTCCAAGCTTACTAAGTTTGAATTTAATTCAGTCATGGGTTTTGAACTGGTGTCTGCAGGGCATTAAACAGGATTTCTGAATGATCACACCATGAGTTGTGGTCCACCATTATTTGATTTTACACTTGCAATTACCAAATGAGATACTGCTCCTGTGAATATGTTGTGGGAGAGGTGAGAGGCTAGATATACATGTGAAACACCAGATAGCCAGGGTGGGGATCAAGATATGGCATGCCCCTCTGGAGGACAATGTTGCATGCATTTCTCTGTAGGGACCTCAAGTCCTTAAAGGAGGCATTCTACAAAATAATGCTATACAGAATGAAATGAATGGTTAAATGAACCTGTCAGAAGTCAGTCAATATTTAAAAGCACAGACAAATTTTGCACCAACTTGGGATAAGGCTTGAGTCTCCCCTTGATCAAAATGGTGGGTAATTGTGTTAGGTCATCAGATGCAGCATCATGTACGCAATGTCAAATCTTCCATGACGGCACATTAGACAGGTATTAGTTTCCCCATTATCTGAGTGCTACAGTACACGTTCAGCTTTCTGTCACACAAATGCACTTTGTACAATCATTGCTGTGGCTTACAGTGTGAAAAGAAGTTTACAGAGGTCACACCAATCCAGAAATTCATCCTCCAACAAATTAGTAAGATTGCTGACATCCATGGTGGGGAAATCATTGTAGGGATTCTATGTGGAAACAGGCCCTTTGGCCCAACCAGTCCACACCCACCCAGACCCATTCTCCTACCCCATTACTCTACATTTCCCCTGATTAATGCACCTAACCTACACATCCCTAAACACTACGGGCAATTTAGCATGGCCAGTTCACCGAACCTGCACATCTTTGGACTGTGGGAGAAAACCGGAGCACCCGGAGGAAACCCACTCAGACACTGAGAGAACGTGCAAACTCCACACAAACAGTTGCCTGAGGCTGGAACCGAACCAGAGTCCCTGGCGCCGTGAGACAGCAGTGCGAACCACTGAGCCACCGTGCTGCCGGTGGGTTGTGTCAAAATAAAACTGAACCTGTTGTCCATTCACCCTCTCATGCCTGCTATTCCAGCAGAGCGCTTGAGTAGCTGCCACACCATGCCTGTAGATGTTGGCAAATTTGATCAAATATGAAAAGCTCTAAACACTTGTCAAATAATTACCGACAGCCACAGTAAATATCAACCAGCAACTAATCTATAAGTATTTGTTGGTGCATTTAATTAGCATTTAGTTCTTTAATTTGGAGGTATGGAACAAATATTGTATTTCCAAATTTTTGGATGATACGCTAAGTGGGAATGTATGTTTTGAGGAATATACAAAGTGGCTGCAGGAAAATTAGTGAATAGACAAGAACATGGCAAATGGAATATAATGTGAAAAAATGTGAGGTTAGTAGGAGGAACAGATGTATAGAGTATTTCCTAAATGGTAAGAAATGTAAAAGTGTAGATGTACAAAGGGATCTAGGTGTTCTTGCTGATTAGTCACTGAAGACTAATATGGAGGTACAGCAAACTATTAGGAAGGCTAATGGAATGTTAGCTTTTACTGCAAGAGAATTTGAGTCGAGGAGTAGTGAAGTCTTGCTTCAGTTGTATAGGAACCTAGTTAACTGCATGTGGAGTAGTGTGTACAGTATTGGCCTCCTTATCTCAGGAAAGGTATTATTGCCATAGAAGGAATGCAATGAATGTTCACCAGATTTGTTCCCAGGATGACAGAATTGTCCTATGAAGATGGATTGGGATAACTGGACTTGCATTCTCTAGATTTTCAGAGAATGAGAGGCAGTGTCAAAACTTACAAAATATTTAAAGGGACAGACCAGGAAGATGCAGGTAAGATGTTTCCCCTGGTTGGAGTGACTAGAATCAAGGAGCACAATTTAAAAATAAGGAGGATGCCACTTAGGTCCAAGATGAGTTTTATTCAGACAGTTAGGTAACCTTTGGAAGTTTCTGCCACAGGCAGCTGTGGAGGCAAAGTCTGGTGATATTTAAAGTAAAAATTGATACATTTCCATCTACCTGTGATATAGGGTTATGGTGATGGGGTGAGTAAAAGGCATTAAAATGTTTGATCAGCAATGATCTTATTGAATGGCAGGATGGATTTGATAGACTGAACAGTTTATTCCTTTTCTTCTGTTCCATGATCAATATGACAAATGGCACAACATTTCCACACTGAGAATAGTTATTTTGAAAGTGAAGTTTGTATAATCATATAGTATAGAGAAAAACATTCAACCTTTTGTGCCTGCTCTGGCTTTTTGAGAGAGCTGTGCTGTTAGTCCCACTCCTCTGCACTTACCCTTTTTTTTCTTTTTAAAGTATTCATCCACTTCCCTTTTGAAAATTATTTTTGAATCTTCACCCACCATCCTTTCAGGCATTGGACTCCAGATGAACAGTGAAATTCTTTTTGGAAAAAAAAGTCAAATTACAAATGCAATTTCAACTCACTAATGGTACAGCAGTTTTTAATGGATCCCTTGTGCTACAGGGCAATAATTTCTCTATCAAGTTATTGATTTTTCCATAAAGTAGGAACACATAGTGTTGTTCCAAAGACTGTCTTACTGCTGCTAGGGAATTTCTGCACATTACAGATGCCAGTGGGACTGGCTGAATTTGAGATTGTGTTGTAATAATTAATTTTGCAGTTGTAGGTTAATTCTAGAGGGCATTTAATTTGCCTTTATTCTGTACGTTCAAGGTACATGCATATCGAACAGACTTCCGGCTACACTGAAGCATTGGCTAATTTTCTGTGCAACATTCTGAGCAAATGTTAAACTGCTAGAGTTATTGTATAATAGAACAGAAATAGAAGCTTTTTTCTGTTATTTTATTTAATATATTCAGATTTTAAATATTTATAGTATAAAGTAGCAGTATTTTAAAAGATTAGTTTTAGTCACCTTTTCTCTTTCAACCTTAAATCCAGTATTTTCATATGCCCAACTATACTTTTATTGGGAATGTAGAACAAATTTTCCTGCAGGCTGATCCCTCTTCTAACTCTTGCTGAGAATGTGTAATAGCGAGAACTGCAGATGCTAAAGGTCAGAGTCTGAAAGTATGGTGCTGGAAAAGCACAGCAGGTCAGGCAGGAGAATCAACATTGTGGGCATAAGCCCTTCATCAGCAATGTGGAGGGGGAAGGGTGCCGTGGGGGTGGGGCAAGGGAAGGTAACTGAGAAGGCGGTAGGTAGATGCAAGTTGGGGGTGATGGTGATAGGTTGGAGGGGAGGGTAGAGCAGAAAAGTGGGAAGGAAAATGCATAGGTAGGACACAGCAAGAGGGCAGTGCCAAGTTGGAGGTGGGTCTAAGATGAGATGGGGGAGAGGAGATAAGGTAGCAGGTGAGGTCGACATTGATGCCATGTGGTTGGAGTGTTTCAAAGCGGAAGATTAAGCATCTTCCTCCAGGCGTCAGATGGCTTAGATTTGGTGATGGAGGAGGCCCAGGACTTCCACCACCTTGGTGGAGTGCGATGGGGAATTGAAGTGGTCGGCCACAGGGCAGTGGGTTATTTAGTCCCCCAGAGATGTTCCCTGATACATTCCTTGAGTTGGTGTCCTGTCTCCCCGATGTAGAGGAGACCGCATCGAGCGCAACAAGTAGATGAGATGTTTGGATGTGCAGGAAAATCTCTGTTAGATGTGGAAGGATCCTTTGGGGCCTTGGATGGAGGTGAGGGGGGAGGGGTGGGCGCAGGTTTTACACCTCTTGCGACAGCAAGGTAAGGTGCCAGAAGTGGAGAGTGGGTTGGTGGGGGGTGTGGACCAAACAAGGGAATTGCGGAGGCAATGGTCCCTGCGGAATGCTGATAGGGTTGGGGAGGGAAATATATCTCTGGTGGTAGGGTCTGATTACGGGTGGCAGAAATGGCGGAGAATGATGTGCTGTATCCGGAGATTGGTGGAGGTGGAAGGTGGGGTTCAAGGGCGAAGGTGCGGGAAGTGGTGGAGATATGCTGGAACCTATAATAGGCCATCTAATTATCAAGCCAGCTGGGAAAAAGTGATGTTTGTATGAAAATTTCAACCTGATCTGAGGCCAGTGTTTGTTGTATTTTGTTATTGATTTTTAACTTTTTTTTCCACTGCCTGCTTGTAATTAGACATGGTATAGTTTGTTTCAGTACCTGTGCTAGGAATAGTCAAATATTTATCAAGGATTTTTTTCATTGTACTTATAAAATTACAGCTGCTGGAGATGATAGTGCAGTGGTGATGTCTCTGGCCTGGTATTTCAGAGATGCAAGCTAATTCTCTGGGGCAATGAGCTCAAATAAATTCAATTAATTTCCCTTCTCGTTCATAAATTGCCTTATGGGAAGGAAATTTACTATCTATAACTTGTACCTGCCATTTACACCACAGTAATGTGGTTGACTTTAACTGCTCTCTGAAATGAACTGGCAAACCAGTCAGATCAAGGGCAGTTAGGAAAGGGCAACAAATGCTGGCCTTGCAATGATGCACACATCTCATGGAGTGTTAAATAAGTGTACGTAGCAAATTCAGTTCCATCGCCTCTGCGGGTATTCAGTCTGTTCAAGCTAAGCTGTAGTACAAATGAATAGTTTCATAACAGCAATATAACTGTTTAGAAAATAGCATTATGCTGTACGTGTTGGTGATGAGCTGAGGTGACATGACAAGTTCATATTCTCTCCATCACAAAGACTACCTGAGCAACATTATCCAAAACCAGTATGTCTTATTCCATCTGTCATTAAAAAGCTCATCCATACCTTCAACATCACCAGGTTTGATAAGCCAATTTTAGCCCTAACTAGCCTCCAAATTCTGCTGCTGATTTCCTACCTTGGCAAAAATTCATCTCATCTATCACGCAACCTTTGTAGTTCACATTCCCAAAATGGCTTCTCTCCAAAATACTCATGTTTGTGTTCAAATTGGCCATGCCTATAAGGCAGACGACAGGAATATGATGAAATGCTCAACTCTTAACTGGATGAGTACAGCTCTTGCAACACTGAAGAAGACAACGTGGCACACTTGATTGGCACATAACCAACCACCACCTTCAACATTCACTCCATTCACAACCAACACAGACATAGCACTATGTATCATCTACAAGATGCACTTCAGCAACTCACGAAGGTTCCTTTGATAGCACCTTCCAAACCTGTGACCTCAGCCATCTTAAAAGACTAAGGCAACAAATGCCTGGGAGCACCATCACATGCAAGTTCTCCTCCAAGCAATACACCATTCTGGCTTGGAATAGATCACCATTCCTTCACTATCACTGGGTCAAAACCTAGAACTCCCTCCCGTAAAGCATTGTGGATGTACTAATGCTTTGGGGACTGCAACATTTAAGAAGGCCGCAACCTACCAATGCCTTTTCAAAGGAAATTAGGGATGGGCAATAAATGTTGGTGTAGCCATAGAATACATTTCTGGTATATTCGCAATGGCAACACTTCTATCAATCTATGTACACTTGCCAATCAATCAGTAATCACTTTTCATACAATCTAAATGTTGTTTTACTTTGGTATTTCATGTTAATTGACATGATGTGAGTACAAGATGAAAAACTTGAACAAAATTTAGCTTTCTTTAGCAACACTCAAGAATAAGTTTCATTGTCTCGTTGCTTCAGATCTCCTCTTAACTTTCTCTTCAAGGAAAACATCCTCACCTTCTCCATTCTATCTTCAGAACTGAAATTCCTCATCCCCGGAACCATTCTCATCAACCTCTTCTGCACTTTTTCCGATCGTCAGATCCTTCTGAAAGCACAGTGTCCAACTGAGGCTGAAATAGTGTCTTAAACAAGTTCATCATAATCGCTTTATCATGTCTTTGTACTGCATACCTCTTTTAATGAAGCCCAGGGTAATGTAGACTTTATTGACTCATCTCTCATCCTGACCAGCCACCTTTGATGACTTATACACCTGTACATCTAGATTCCTGTGCTCCTTCACCCGATTTACAAGTTTACCCTTCATTTTATATTGTTTTTCTGTGTACTTTCTACCAAACTGTATCACCCACACTTATTATTGAACTTAATAGAGGCAACGGCCTAGTGGTATTATCACTGGACTGTTAATCCAGAGACACCGGTAATGTTCCACGGATCCGAGTTCAAATCATACCATGGCTGATGGTGGAATTTGAATTCAATAGATATCTGGAATTAAGAATCTAATGACTACTATAAATCCATTGCCAGTTGGCAGAAAAAAAACCTCATTTGGTTCACGAATGTCCTTCAGGGAAGGAAGTCTGCCATCCTTACCTGGTCTGGCCTACATGTGACTCCAGACCCACAACAAAGTGGTTGACTCACAACTGCCCTCTGGACAATTAGGGATGGGCAATAAATGCTGCCCAGCCAGCGACACCCTCATCCTGTTACAAAATTTTTAAAAAACTTAATCTGCCACCATTCCGCCTATTTGTCGATATCTTTCTGAAGTTCTACACTAACCTTCTCTCACTTTTATAATGGTTCCAGGTTTAGTACCGTATGCATTTTAAATTTCACAGCTACCAAATGGGATTTGGACTCCGTTTTCATCATTTCCCAATTCTCTGGATTTCACATCTTGTAACCTTACCACTTAGCTACTATATTGAAGATTAAAGATTTGAATACATGAATGACTCTGGGCTTTTGAATCCAGTAATGTTGCTATTATATGACCATCTCCCCCTCTTAATGAATAAATAATAATAATTAATTAAATAATAGCAATCAATTTCTTTCAAGGTCTAACTGTATAATAGTAATGTTATGATTATTCTGTACTGAATTGTCTGCAACTAGAGGAAGGTATTTTTGACTTTTGTGATTTATGGCGACCTGGGCTCCAGAAATACAGTACGTGGGAATTGTCCTGATCAGATTTTTAGAACTTTATGAAATTATTATTCCAATTGATATCTGGCTGTATATTCTTTGCAGTAAGATTTGGATGTAAAATGATATTTATAAGTTATTTACAATTTCAAATTGTTGATTTTACTTTATTTTCCTTTTTCAGAATGCAATAGTTTCTTTCAAAGAAATATGTGGCCTGTCCCCAGTTTCTAATCTAATACAGTGCTTTATGGCATTGTCGACATTTCTGAACAATGATAATATACCTATTGTCATATTGAACCTAAAAGATGATTACCCTTCAATGGAGCCACAAGGAGTAATCCCAGAAGTCCTGAAGAAAGTCGTTACTGCATATGATGTTGTAAGTAGCCAACCAAACCTACACCCATTTCTACATTAAAGCAAGCGATGTTGCGTGTCTTAGGCATTCGGGCACAAAACCTCCACATATGTTTAGGGTACAGCATTGACTTTATGTAATGTAATCACATTATTTCCTGCTATCTGTGCAGCACTGTTGAATTATATATAGCATTTGATAATTATTTTCACACTTACTGTAAAACATATCTATTCACTGCAGGTGTCAAAAATAAATACTTTATTGTTGTGAGTTAATGAAGCGACGTGCTTGACCTTTAATTGCCCCTGGAATGGGCTAGCAAGCAATTCTGGTTGTATCAAAACCTCCAGAAAGCCAAAAGAAAAGAAAACTGTCAGACAGACCATGTACATTGATCTCAGCATCAGAAGTGACATTAGCAAACCCAGTCCTGTCCACTGTGCACAGTCCTCCTAACATCTGGGGACATGCACCAAAATTGGAGTGCTGTCCCACAGATGTGTTAAGCAAAAGCATGAAGTGGCTGTATTTACAGAATTATACCTTGCAATGTCCTGGACGTGATCATCAGATTCCCAGGCTATGTTCTGTTCCACTGGCAGGGCAGACTCACCAGAGATAATAGGACAATGGTATGTCAGGAAGGAGTTACTCTAGGAGTCCTCAATATTGACTCCACAAAATCTCATGGCATTAAATCAAACATGGATGAAGAAATGTACTGTTCATTACCACTATCGCCATCCATCAGCTGTTGAATTGGTATTCTCTCATGTTGAACTCCACTTTGTAAACACTGAGGATAGCTAGGGCACAGAACGTATAGAATAATTGGGGGATTTCACTGTCTGTCCTCGAGTGGACATCATCTATCGCATTCTTAAAGGCATAGCTGCTCAATTGCATCTTCAGCAGATGGTGAAGCAATCAACAGGAGCGAAAAAATCACTTTGTCACCGATGCTAGTGATAGTGTTGGGAGGAATGACCACTACGTAGTCTTTGTGATCCATCTTGTAGATCCATCTTCTGATTGAGGATACCATCCATTGTATTTTGTGAAATTATCATTGTGCTGGTGGGATAGACTTTGAACAAATCTAGCAATTCCATGAGACCATCCATGAGATGCTGTACATCAGCAGCAGAATTTTATTCAACTACTATGTGTAATCTCATGGCGCAGTATATCCCTCACCCTTCCATAACCATCAAATCAGGAGATCAGTGCTGTTTCAAAGAAGAAAGCAAGATGGCATGCCAAGAGCAACAACAAGCATACGTGAAACCGTGGTGTCAACTTGGTGATGCTACAACACAGGACTAGTTGTATGACTGTTATGGGGTAAATCCCTCTGCTCATTTAAACCTGACACACACACAAGCTACCCTAGTGCTGTACTCTGTTAAATTTCGAGAGGCAAAGAACTATTCCAGATTTCACTATTTGGAGTAAAAGTTAACAATTTTATTCTTTAAGTCCAACAGAGAACATTAAAACCACAACTATTTACAACTCCTTTCTCTTAATCTCCTTTATCTTCTACCTCCCACTCTACAATACTAGTCTGATTTTAGAAAAAAGTCCTGATTAAGATTTACGAAAAATAATCATGTTTCAAAACCAGCCAGTTTTGTCGATTCTCCTTTGTAGATTTTCCTCTGTATTTTCCTGCGTTGTCTTTTCTTCAGTCTTCTGCTGCACAACGTTTCATATGGACAGGTACCTTTCAGAGAACTGTTTGGCTAGCAGTCTGATTTTGTTGGTGCTCTTTGCAGTTTTCCCTCTACTGTTCAAAATGTCTCATTTTATACACCAAAACATTGGATCATTTCATTGGTTTGTTGTCATCCCAAGCAGTAAAATTCAAATTTGATTGGATTTTGGTCTCTGAGGCATAATTTAAACTGGCCGAATTTGAATTTGTTTGCATGGAAACACAGCACCAGCTATTTATGCCAACCAAATGTTGCATTTTTAGATTATTCAGCACATTCTGTGCTTTTAGTCCTTGCCAGCTTCCTCTCTCTCTTAAAGGTGCAGTACACACCTACACCTTCATAACAATGACAACCAGTGAAAGTAGCATGCAATAGACAAACCTGTAGCCAGTAGCTGAGCTCTAAGGTCTGCAGTCCTGCCACATCCAGTCATGAATGGTGGTGGACAACTAATGAGCTAACAGGAGGAAAAGGATCCACAAATATTCTCATCTTTATCCTCAGTGATCAGCACATTAGTGCAAAGGACAAGGGTGAACTATTTGCATCCATCTTTTCTGTCTCATCCTGCAATTATCAACCAATGTGATTCCGTCCATATGATATCAAGAAATAGCTAAAGGCACAGGATATTACAAAGGCTACAGGCTCTGACAACATTTTGGCAGCCATACTGAAGGCTTATGCTTCCGAATGTGCTGCACCACTAACCAAGCTGTTCAGTACAGCTACAACATTGGCGTCCTCCTGACAGTGTGGAAAATTGCCCAGATGTATCCTGTATGCAAAAAGCAGAATAAATCCAATGCAGCCAATTTACTCCCCTGTCAATCTATTCTCGTCATTAGAAAATTGAAGGAATGTTATCAAGCAGAAGTTGCAAAAGAATAACCTGCTCACTGATGTTCAGGCCACTCAGCTCCTGACATCATGAAAACCATGGACAAACGAGCTGAACCAGAGGTGATATTAAGGCCACATTTGACCAATTGTGTTATCAAGGAGCCCTAGCAAAATTGGAGTCGTTGGGAATTGAGGGAGAATTTTCTGCAGGTTTAAGCTACATTTAGAACAAAGGAAGATTGTTGGAAGGCATTCATCTCAGCTCCAGGACATCTCCATTCAAGGTAGTGCCTTGGGTCCAACAATCTTCAGCTGCTTCAATTCCTCCTTTCCATCATAAGGTCAGAAATCGGGATGTTCACCAATGCTTGCACAATGTTAGCATCATTCACGATTCCTCAGATACAGAAGTAGTCCATGTCCATATGCAGCAATTGTTAAGTGGCAAGTAAAACAGCCATAGAAGTGCCGAACAATGACCATCTCCAACAAGAGAAAATCTAATCACAGCCCTTTAAAATTCAAAGGTATTATCAATGCTAAATTTCTTACTGTCATCATCCTTGAGTTACCAGTGACCAGAAACTAAACTGTGCCATATAAATACTGTGGCTATAAGAGCAGGTCAAAGCTAACCACCTATCTTCACACTGTCCACCATTTACAAAGCCTAAGTCAGGAATATGCAGAGGAACCTTGATTATCGGAAGAACACAGGCGGGGAGCATTTTGTTTGGTTAATTGAATGCCGGATAACATAGTTTAGCCAAGCATCAGGACCTTGCAATCTTGCCAGATAATCTGATATTTGGATAATTGAATACTGGATAATCGAGGTTCCTCTGTAATTGAATCCTCTCATCTTGCCTTGATGAGTTCAACTTCAACAACACTCAAGTATTTAAACAGCATTCAGCAGAATGCTGCCTGCATGATTGGCAGCCTGTCCACCATCTAGAATGTGTTCACTCTGTTCTTCCCCAACACACAGTGGCAGTAGTATGTCCTGTTTACAAAATGTGCAGCAATAACCAATCAAGGCGCATTCAAAAGCACCATCCAAACAGCAAATTCTATTATCTAAAAGAAAAGGGTAACAAATGAATATGAACACCTGTTGCCCTCCAAACCTTAACCATCCTGTCTTGGAACTATTTTGCCATTTCATTATTGTCACTTGGTCAAAATCCTGGAATGACCATCGTAATAACACCATAGGTGTCCTTCACCCCAACAATTGCAGTGGTTTAAGAAAGCAACTCCCCATTACATTCTCCAGAATAATTGAGTACAGGCAATAACTGGTGGCGTAGGCAACATCCCAGAAATAAATGAAAAAAAAACAATTGCATACCCGAATCAACCTGGACCAAATATGAAAATGTGACTGGTTTCCAGGGTGATGTGCCCATTGGATTAGAGTTGGCCTTGATTAGCCTCAATCTAGGGCAATGTGGGAAAAGAAATGCATGGCTAGGGGGTGGCCGCTGCACCCACCTGCGCACTTCCCTCTGACTTTCTGACCCTTTCCCATGTTTGCCACCACATGAGGCCCAACCAAAAAACACTTGTTTTCTTGCCATGTAGACTACTGAAATCTAGGCATCCAGCAGTGATCTCCAAGATCCAGAAGTTGCTGTTCTTTGATTTCAGTATTATCGTACAGGATTTCACATTCAAGGGCTTGTGATTTAATGGAAAGATTTTAAGTGGTCTTTTTGAACATGATCTAGTGAGCTTTCTCATTGTGGGTGTGTGGAGCCTGTCAACAGAAGATGTCCACCCCCATACTTAGTGCGTGGTAAATTTCAGCCAAAGTTTCTATGCACTTAACTGCAGTCGAGTGCTCCATTAAATACTATATCACACTGACTTTGAGACACTATTTGCAGACTACATCTTACTGCAGGTTGGGTGATGGGCAGAGATATCCAAGTACCCCTATTTGCACATGTTAATGAGACTTGTGAATAATTATAATTGTTTTCATGGTCACTGCATTAGTTTGTACGTTTTCTCATGAACAACTTTAGCCTCCATCAATATTTGTCTACTCATCCTGCAGTATAATTAGAAACATCAAGCAACCAAGCTTAAACCAAGAACTGTGAATAAACATCTGAAACAAGAACAAAAATTGCTGAAGAAGCTCTGCAGGTCTGGCAGCATCTGTGGAGAGAGAAAAGAAATTACATTTTGAGTCCTGTGACCCTTCTTCAGAACTGATGGTGTATGCTATATATGCAGCACCTGGGAGTGTTGGTTGTGGGGTGGGTGGGGGTGTTTGGGAAAGGAGTGAGCAGATAGGAGAGGTTGGAGCCCAGAGAGAGAGAGAAAATTAGGCAGGCAACAGGGTGATTGATATTAAGACAGGGAAGAAGAAAACCTGATAACTGGGACCATTAGAGGGTGAAAATGGGTTGGCTGTTCTGAGTGCAGCCCATCTCATGACAGGGCCTGGGGTCTGAGGGTGGACAAAAGACATGGAATTAGGTGTTCAGTTTCTAAATTATTGAACTCTATATTGAGCCCCGAAGTCTGCAGGCCTCTCTTGGAAGCTGAAATGCTGCTCTTCAAGCTTGCACTGCAGCAGGCCCAAGTCAGAAATGTTGACCAGGAATCATGGTGGTGTGTTAAGAGCCAGGCAACTGGAGGCATGGGGTGGTTTTTTCAGACAGAATGAAGGTCTTCCATAAAGCAGTCTCCCAGTCTGCACTTCACCTCAAAAATGTAAGAGAGACCACTTTGTGAGCAGTGAATACAATAGACTAGATTATGTAAAGTGCAGACAGATCACTGCTTCACTTGGTTTGTATGGCCTGAACACTGGTACGTGAAGAGAGAGGAGGTAACTGGATAAGTGTTACACCTTCTGTAATTGAATGGGAAGGTGCCCTGAGGCTGTAGAGAGGTGTTGGGAGTGGAGAAGGAGTGACCAGGGTGTCTTGGAGAGAACGGTCCCTGTGGAAGGCTGACAAGGGAGGGAAGGGGATTATATGTATCCAGTTGGAGGTGGAGGAAATGATGTCTTACGATCTTTTGGATGCGGAGGCTTGTGGATGGAAAGTGAGAACCATGGGACCCGATCAGTGTTGGTTGGAGGAAAGCGAAGTGGTGAGGGCAGAAGTGTGGGAATTGGGTCGGACACAGCTAAGAGCCCTATCAAACACTGTGGTGAAGAATCCTTGGTTGAGGATAAAGGTTGCCACTTCTGAATTCTCCTGTGGAAGGTGGCATCATCAGAACCGGTGTAACGGAGCAAGAGAAACTGGGTAATGGAGTAGAGTCTTTATGGGGTGTGTGCTTTCTACTCGCTAATATCAGTTCTGAAGATGGGTCACTGAACTTGAAACGTTAACTCTGAATTCTCTCAGCAGGTGCTGCCTGAACTGCTAAGTGTTTTTTAAATTCACTGTTGGGATGTAGGCGTTGCTGGATGACCAGCATTTATTGGCCATCCATAGTTGCACTTTTGAAGGTGGTGGTGAGCTGCTTTCTTGAACTTTTGCAGTCCACCCACTATAGATTGACCCACAATGCCCATGATTTTGACACAGTGACACTGAAGGAATGGTAATATGTTTCCAAGTCAGATGGTGAGTGGCTTGGAGGAGAACTTGCAAGTGGTGTGTTTCTCAAGCATCTTCTATTTTTGCATCAAGCAAATAATCCATCTCACGCAGATTTCCTGTGCTATGTCACTTTAAGAAATCCATGTCTGGTTTCAGTTTTAAATTGCTTTTTGAATTACTGCTATGCAGCAGTATGAATAAAGGAAGTGTTCAATATACTGTTTGTCTCTTGATAGATATTGCATTCAATATGATTGTTTTGATGAAGTAGCAAGTAATGAGTAAAAGGTGGATGATTTTGGAGATGATTTCCTTCCAAATAAACCTGTTGGACTATAACCTGGGTTGTTTGATTTTTAACTTCGCCCATCTCAATCCAACAGCAGCACTTCTACATCTTACCTTTATTTGAAAGACCTAGGACAGAGCTTTGGAGAGTCAATCTAAATGTTACTTGCCCTGATTTGTTGTGCACATTCCAGGTACAGAGATGTTTTCAGAAATTTCATTGTATTTATTAAGTTTGTCAGAACAAGTATACTTAATAGCAGTGTGTTTTTCAGTCAGTCCACTATGGGACACCGTCTTGCATTTCTGATTGACTGACTGGGGACATATCTCTTATTCTCTGCTTTTGTGTAAAGTTCTCCTGTTTTCCTACCTTATGATCCAAACCGCCAAGAATCATTACTTATTAACCCTTACTATCCATAACTGGCTGTAAATGGTCAGAGACATCCTGAGCTCTAATTGGCTCATCAATGCATGGACAACATATTATTAATCTCAGATTGGCAGTATATGCCAAATTCCTAAGGTTTTTGTGACAGAGTCCCACCTACTCCAGTGATGCATTATATCTCTGAACATGTGTCTATACCCAATTCCTAACTTAAAAATCACACAACACCAGGTTATAGTCTAACAGGTTTAATTGGAAGCACTAGGTTTCGGATCGCTGCTCCTTCGTCAGGTAGTTGCCCTGACAAAGGAGCGGCGCTCCAAAAGCTAGTGCTTCCAATTAAACCTGTTGGACTATAAGTTGGTGTTGTGTGATTTTTAACTTTGTACACCCCAGTCCAACACCGGCATCTCCACAGTATGACAATTCCTAACTGGTTTCCTTAAAAGTAATGGTGAACTTAGTGCAATCACTTCCTACTGTTTCCTGATGCATTCTTCTACCATCCAAGCATTTTGTAAAATCACTCCTTTTATATCAGCTTGTCTGTATCAACCTGCCATTTAGTAATCAGCAACGTGGCACCAATTTAGCCAATTAGGTGTCTTGTGACAAAGCTCACCTTTAACAAGGGTTATGCTGTTCTTGGCTTTTTTTTCCAGAGAAATCGCAAACTACACAGACTCCGAAACGTCTAGGATTGAAGGATTTTAGGGCTAATTTGATAATAGCTAACAGATACTGCCTCAGGCAGAAGTCCTTCAAGTTTTTAAAAAAAGAACACTCCTTCAATGAAAGGGGAGTGGCCAGTTCTCCCAGCTTACCTTTCTTTGGTTTGGTTTTAACAGTAATGTGGAAAAAGGGTGCAGGACCCACAGAAGCAGGTCCTGGCTGGTTCACTCTCTCTGTGACTTCTATCCTGTAAGAACCTGTGTTTGATTTTACCTTTTGTGCCAGGGGGTGTTTATGGGGATTGTTGCAAGTATTTGGAACAGCATCATTAAGTTGGAATGATCTGTTGGATTTTAATAGAGGTTAAGTTTTGTGTTATTCTGTTTTCTGTTGTTTGTGTTTCATTCAGTAATCTTGTAAATGAACTCTGTTTTGTTTAAGACAAAGTGGTTTGACCAGCATAATTTCTCCTGAAATATCCATTTTACACCTGCTTAAAACAACTTGCAAAGTTAGGGTCTGGGCTGCCTTCTTGAAATGTTTCTAGGGGGCTGGCCTGGTCTATGCTGAAAATGTGTTGCTGGAAAAGCGGAGCAGGTCAGGCAGCATCCAAGGAACAGGAGAATCGACGTTTCGGGCATAAGCCCTTTTCTGAAGAAGGGCTTATGCCCGAAACGTCGATTCTCCTGTTCCTTTGATGCTGCCTGACCTGCTGCGCTTTTCCAGCAACACATTTTCAGCTCTGATCTCCAGCATCTGCAGCCCTCACTTTCTCCTCGCTGGCCTGGTCTATAACAGTCTATCTAGGAATATGTAGTATCACCTTCAAGTGAATTAATACTATCCCAAATATCCTAATGCATGAAATGATTCTCCAAAGCCTATCAATATCTTTTAGTTACAAGAGCAATGTGTGATTCCACAACTGTTGATGCCTAAGCAAAATTAAATTTAAAATGATCATACAAGCTAATGTACATAGACCAGTTACATAAAGTTACGAAACTAAATAATTCAAAAACATAACATGTTCACATCTGTAGGCCTAAGTTTACATTAGCCTCAGCCATAAAAACAACCATAAAAACATGATCTTATTTTTGACCTGGGTCATAGGGCTATTTTCTTTTACAGAGAATGTTTTACGATTAAACAATATAGTTTATTTTCTCATTTGCTTAAGTCAAAATTCTTTGAAAGATAACTCAATCTGACAGCGTGAAATGTCTATTGTGTAATCTTTGAAATAACTCCACAGAGGGCAGTACCTCATCACCAAATTACCTATTATTTACACATGCATGGTACTTACACTGGCCCAGCTTCCTCAGTGTGAACAGAATCTCTAACCTTCTGTTTATATATGTCAGCCAGGGCTCCCTGATTGGGGCTGTTAACTTTGTCCAATCAGGGAACTCTTATTATGAGGTCCATCTGGATGACCTCGTTACAATCGCTCCAACCTTCATTACAGCTACTTAAAATCTGCTATCTTCTTTAGGACATGTATCCATGTTTGATTAATAGACTAAAAGTGGAAAGATGTTTATCTTTTGTGCTATTTCATCTATTTTCTGTTCTGTCATCCCTTCTGTTCCTTATGTATAAGTCTTCCTTACTTGCGCTTCCTGAATTAATAGGACTATTGA
The DNA here is from genome assembly GCF_004010195.1 of Chiloscyllium plagiosum. Lineage (NCBI taxonomy): Eukaryota > Metazoa > Chordata > Chondrichthyes > Orectolobiformes > Hemiscylliidae > Chiloscyllium > Chiloscyllium plagiosum. Next base: position 63,168,629 of record NC_057714.1, read on the forward strand.
TGTATTCTCGATAGGAGTGAGAGAGGCAGGGTAGTTGTCATGCGGGACTTCAACTATCCAAATATTGACTGGATCACTACAGTATGAGTACTATAGATGGGTCAGTTTTTGTCCAGTGTGTGCAGGAGGGCTTCCTGACACAGTATGTAGACAGACCTACAAGGGGCAAAGCCACATTAGATTTAGTACTGGGTAACGAGCCTGGCCAGGTGTTAGATTTGGAAGTAGGTGAGCACTTTGGAGACTGTGATCACAATTCTGTCAAGTTTACTTTAGTGATGGAAAGGGATAAGTGTACTCCACCGAGCAAGAGTTACAGCTGGGGGAAGGGAAATTACGATGCAATTAGGAAAGATTTAGGAAGCGTAGAATGGGGAAGGAAACTGCAGGGGATGAGCACATTAAAAAATGTGGAGCTTATTCAAGGAAAAGCTCCGGTGTGTCCTAGATAAGTACGTACCTATCAGGCAGGGAGGAAGATATAGAACGCGTGAGCTGTGGTTCACTAAGGAAGTGGAATCCCTGGTCCAGAAGAAGAAGAAGAAGGCTTATGTTAGGACAAAATGTGAAGACTCAGGGCGCTTGAGGGTTATAAGGAAGTCAGGAAAGACCTAAAAAGAGAGCTCAGAAGAGCGAAGAGGAGACATGAGAAGTTGTTGGCAGACAGGATCAGGGTTAACCCTCAGGCTTTCCATAGGTATGTCAGGAATAAAAGAATGACGAGAGTTAAATTAGGGCCAATCAAGGATAATAGTGGAAAGTTGTGTGTGGAGTCAGAGGAGATAGGGGAAGCACTAAATAAATTTTTATCTACAGTGTTCACTATAGAAAATGAAAATGTTGGCGAGGAAGATACAGAGATACTTGCATCTAGACTAGAAGAGATTGAGGTTCACAAGGAAGAGGTATTAGAAATACTGCAGAGTGTGAAAATAGACAAGTGCCCTGGGCCGGATGGGATCTATCCTAGGATCCTCTGGAAAACAAGAGAAGAGATTGCCGAGCCTTTAGCATTGATTTTCAAATCATCGTTGTCTACAGGAATAGTGCCTGAGGACTGGAGGATAGCAAATGTTCCCTTGTTCAAAAAGGATAGTAGAGACAACCCTGGTAATTACAGACCAGTGAGTCTCACTTCAGTTTTTGGTAAAGTGTTGGAAAAAGTTATAAGAGATAGGATTTATAACCATTTAGAAATCTGATCAGGGACAGTCAGCACGGTTTTGTGAAGGGTAGGTCGTGCCTAACGAATCTTATTGACTTTTTTGACAAAGTGACCAAACAGGTAGATGAGAGTAAACTGGTTGATGTGGTGTATATGGATTTCAGCAAAGCGTTCAATAAGGTTCCCCACAGTAGGCTATTATACAAAATGAGGAGGAATGGGATTGTGGGAGACATAGCAGTTTGGATCAGTAATTGGATTGCTGAAAGAAAACAGAGGGTTGTAGTTGATGGAACATGTTCATCTTGGTGTCCAGTTACTAGCGGTGTACCGCAAGGGTTGGTGTTGGGTCCA
>NC_057714.1:63170318-63178668 GCF_004010195.1 Chiloscyllium plagiosum
GGAACCAGGAGGTTATGCTGCAGCTGTACAAAGCTCTGGTACGGCCACACTTGGAGTATTGTGTACAGTTCTGGTCACTGCATTATAAGAAGGATGTGGAAGCTTTGGAAAGGGTGCAGAGGAGTTTTACTAGGATGTTGCCTGGTATGGAAGGAATGTCTTATGAGGAAAGGCTGTTCTCATTAGAGAGAAGAAGGTTGAGAGGTGACTTAATAGAGACATACAAGATAATCAGAGGGTTAGATAGGCTCTCCCTGTCCACCCTTTTTCTAAGTATCGTAACGGCAAACACAAGGGGACTTTAAAGTGAGGGGAGATAGGTAGAAGACAAATGTCAGAGGTAGTTTCTTTACTCAGAGAGTAGTAAAGGTATGGAATACTTTGCCTACAACAATAGTAGATTCGCCAAGTTTAAATGCATTTAAGTCGTCATTGGACAGGCATATGGACGTACATGGAATAGTGTAGGTGGGATGGGCTTCAGATTAGTATGACAGGGCGGCGCAACATCGAGGGCCGAAGGACCTGTACTGCGCTGTAATGTTCTATGTTCTATGTATTGTTCAAACCATTGTGACCCCAGATGTTGTTTCTGGACAAGTCAGATTCCAGACTGAAACCTGGCTCAATATACTGGCTTTTTTTCTTACTTTAGCGAGTTCCTATTATTTAAATGGAGATTGACTGCAGAAAATTACAAAACAAAATGACTTTGGGAGTCGTCTTCTATGAATCACAAAAAAATGTCATCCAACCTCAATGGATACTATGGAAGACAAATGGAATGTTGGCATTTATTTCAATGGGAATGGAATATAAAAGTTGGTAGGTACAGTAGCGCCTCGACTTATGAACTTAATCCGTTCCGGGACCCTGTTCACGAACCGAAAAGTTTGCAAACTGAATCAATTTTGCCCATTGTTCGGATAGCGTAAGAATGCATGGACGTAGCAACGAATGCTGTTCACAGCGCACGTGCCAAAGATGAACTGAATGAGATCACGCGGGGCCCGAGAGCTTTTGCGTTCAACGAGCGTGTAGCAAAGCAGAACAATGAAACCACGTGGTCGCACACGGGCTTTTTGCATTTGTACCTTCGTTCATACCTTGAATTTCATACGTACATTGAAGCAAAGTTTTACGTACAATTCTGTTTATAAACCGATTTGTTCATGAACGGGGTCGTTTGTATGTCGAGGCACTACTGTATTTCTAAAAGTGGGCAAGGCACTAGTTGGACCACAGCTGAAATACAGTGAACAGTGTTGGGTCTGTTACCTCAAGGAAGGTACACATGAATTGGAGACGATCCAAAAAAGGTTCACTAGTACGCTGCAGATGCGGAGGGACTATCTAATGAGGAGAGGTTGAGTAGATTGGACCAGCAGTTGTTTGAATGAGAGACGACCTCACTGAAACATGTCGAATTCTTAGAGGATTTGCATGAGTAGAAGCAGGAAGGCTATTTCCCCTTATGGGAGAGTCTATGACCAGAGGATATAATCTCAGAATAAAGAGTCATACATTTAAGACAAGACTTTCTTCTCTTAGAGGTTTCTGATTCCGTGGAGGGATGTTGAGGCTGGGTTATTAAGTATATTAAAGACTGAGACAGACAGATTTTTAGTCAGTATTCAAGCGTTTCAGGGTAAAAGCAAGGAAATTGATTTGAGGATTAATAGATCAGCCAAGATCTCATTGAATGGCAGAGCAGACTAGGGCTGAATAGCCTACTTTTGTTTTTTATAGACTTTCACTGAAACACAAACACATAATGCAACAGACCCAGTTCTAATAGTAAAGCAGAATTTATTACGCAAAGAAAATGATAAAATAGAATAACTAAAGTATTTACATACAGCATGCATTAAAGGATTTCAAAACACATGGCAAAATACCAGTTTCAACTGCCTCCCATTATAGTACTCCAAAACCAAAAGAACTTTCTTCTCTGTCCCATAGCATTTAACTTAGTTGTAGTTTCAATTCCCAGTTGTGAAAATCTCTTCCTTGATTCATCATGATGTGGAGGTGCAACAGGTTTATTTGAAATGACAGGTGATGAAGGAGCACTAATCTGAAAGCTTATGATTTCAAATAAACCTGTTGGACTATAACCTGGTGTTGCGGTACTTCTGACTTTGATTCATCATGTAATGAAGCTTAAATTTTCTTAGCTTCATGTAACCACTTTGGGTTTTAACCAAACATTTCTGGTCTGGAGCTTTTAAACTGAACTCCTTAGAGTGAAGTAACCTCTTTCCTAACAGGCGTAAAATATATCCTTTTCTCAGGAGCAATTGTTTTACACATCTAGCTTCAGCCAAGACATTTGCGAAGTGTCAAAATAAAAATAAAAAGGCTTCTATAAGCAATTGGTGTTTCCTCCAACCAAGGGAAAAATAAAATCAATTTCTGACATCCTGAATTGAAAATTTAATACATATCTATTTACTTTGTTTGCTCTTAAAATTCCACAAATGTAAACAAATTCCTATTAACCTTCTCAAACTATCTCTCAGACTATTGAAACAGAAGATCACCATAGCAACAGAAATGTCTTCAAGTTTATCATTTTGACATACAGAAACACACATGCCACTAATTCAAAATTCAAATGTCCAAAATATACCATTAAAATATACATAAATCTCACACTTTGTATCACTGAGTAGTTCAGAAGCCGCAGATGTCATTATCTTATGGGTTAAATAGCTAATGAAGCTATTTAAAAACCTGCAAAATAAAATTACCACTCTGTTGTCCAGACCACTATCAGAGACACTGGCATAATTACGTCTAACTTCTGAAAAAAAAAGAATAACAGGGTTAAAGACAAAACCATGGTCTTGAAAACTGTCAGCAATGCAAATTTAACATAATTACAGCAATTTTCAGGATTAAATGTAACAGTATTAAAACCTGGCTACAGTGGGGCCCCTATTTACGGACGTCCATTTTACGAAAAAGCGCACTTATGAAGACAATCTCATACAACGGTGTATTAACAAAAATTTTAAAGATCTGACACATGCATGTCTATTTGATATTATTCTCCATTATGTTCTGACTTTCATACAAATCGACTTGCGAATGTACTCAAGAATGGAACCCATTCACAATTTTGGGGTTTCTTGTATTGGGGTTTATTATAATTGAAGTAATTAATAGTGAGAATATCTTGGTAATGCAATTAAGAATTAGTACACTCATTGATGAGCTTTTAAGCTCATGAAGTGCAAAGATTAGCAGATGCATTTGGAAAACTCTGCAATGTGAACCAATTCTACAAAAATTTCTTTTGTATGTAAATCAGTAGATTAAGAGATGAACAGCTGTGTGCTTCTCACAATTAGAATTAGATTTGATAGGCTGAAAAATTTGAAAACTTTGGTGAGTTGAGTCATGGGAGAATAAAAGAATGAGAGAATTTAATCAAAAGAATCAGCTGTCGAGTAGTTTTAATGGTTGTGCCATGAATTGGAGTACCCTTAGTTTTTGAAGGGTCAAATGCATTTCCATGATCAAAGAAGGAACATTAAGTTTGGAATCAAATGCAGGTGTGGGAGGCAATGCTGTAGTGGTATTGTTGCTGGACCAATAATCTACAGACAATAACGTACAGGAGACTTGGGTTGAAATAGCAATCTGCTGGCAGTGACCATATGGGATTGCCAAGTTTAGAGCTCTATGGGTGCTGAGCAGGTAGGTCAACAAGGGAAACAGAGACAACAGAGTCATTAGGTCTTTCAGGCACAGAGCATAACTATGGCCTTTATAAAAATAAGCTTGGTATGGCTAAGAGATTAGGAAGTTTGAACAGTACTGAAAACTCCTTTAAACCCAAGAAATGCAGACACCCTTCAAACATCATGCCAAGCAAATATTCCTGAAAACTCATGATGGCCTAGTTTCTTTCTCCTTCATGCTGAACCTCCAAACAATCTACTCCTTCAATGGACAATCTCTATTCAATGCTGCTGAAATAACTTAATTATTGTCCTCGAGTTAATTGATGATTATTGCATGCATCAGTGACCTTTCCAAATGCATAAAGCTGATACTTTGTTTACTGAAACAGAAGGGTCTATTTTAATCATGCCCTCCTAGCAGAAAATATAAGTTGGCAGTTCAAATGGTACCTGATTGCCTACATTGCCTTGAGCCATCTGTGATTTATACAAAACTGATTAGATATTTTTGCTGCCTAAGTTACTCATTTTACAATACTTACAGTGTATATTGCATAAAATTGGCTATGGCATGTTTTGTTTCCTTCTGTTAATTTTAACATGCATTGCAAATTATTTTAAATTATGTGCTTTTGTAACTTATTTAACATGTTGCTATCCTTGTGTTTGACATCACTATTCAGGGGTTCAAGATCTGTTCTATATTACATTGGATAATCTTTCCCTCACTCTTCATTTCACACCAGAAAATGAATAGCACTGACATTCCCTGGTCATACGCCAAGTATGAACTGTGGGTTATTTTCTTATTCATTTTTATTGGCTTTTTATAAGTTTCCAAATGCATGTTCGTGGCACAGAACCTTGCCTACCTGTAGCATATACTAGGGAATCCGGGTCAGAGGTCACATGACACCAGGTTATAGCCCAACAAGCTTATTCAAAATCATATGCTTTCAGGGTGCTGCTCCTTCGTCAGATGAAGAGAAGCTCATAGAGATAAAACAAGCAGAGAGATCAAAAGATCACACACCATGTGATTGGAGTGTCGACAGGCTGAATAATAAGTCTCTGCAGCTTATCAAAAGTGTCAGACAGTGTGAGTAAAGTGTCAACAACTGAATAGCAAGTGAAGGAATGACCTGTAATCCAATGAGTCGAGGCAGAGAAATAATCACAAAAAAATTAAAATAAGATAGTGCTGGAGATAAACCAAATTGCTGGAATAACATGATAGGTATGAGTCGAATGCTAATCAAAATAACAAGTAATCCAAAACAGTACAAACTAATTAAGGTAGAGAGACCATAAGTTATCAAGGTAATGGTGTTAAAACAGGACAAGAAGGAAGATTTTACACATACAGAACAATATGGTGGGGTTACATGTAGGGCGACATGAACCCAAGATCATGGCTGAGGCTGTCTTCATGGGTATAGAAGTTGGCTATCAGTTTCTGCTCGGTGATTCTGCGTTGTTGCAATTCTCAAAGGTCACCTTAGAGGACACTTACCTGAAGATCGGAGGCTGAATGTCCTTGACCACTGAAGTGTTCCCTGACTGGGAGGGAACATTCCTGTTTGGCGATTGTTGTGCAGTGTCTATTCATCCGTTGTTATAGCACCTGCATGGTCTCACCAATATACCATTCCTTGGGGCAACCTTGCCTACAGCATATGAGGTAGACAACATTGCCCAAGTGATGTCTTGATCTCTCTGCCTATAAATTCTGTACCGTGTGCTTCACTTCACCTGATGGAAGAGTAGTGCTCTGAAAGGTTGAGACCCAGGTAATGTTCTGGGGACCCAGACTTGAATACCGCCACATCAATTTGAATTTGAATTCAATAAAAATTTGGCATCGAGAGTCTAATGCTGACCGTGAACTCATTGTCAATTGTTGGAAAAACCCATCTGGTTCACTAATAAGGAGGGAAACTGCCATCCTTACCTGGTCTGAGCTGCGTATGAGTCCAGACGCATAGCAATGTAGTTGACTCTTAACTGCTCTGGGATCTAGCCAGTGACTCATGAATGATTTTTTTTTAATGGCATTGAGATAAATGATCAGCTATGGTCATATTAAATGATAGGGCAGGCTTGAAAGACCAAATAGCTGCTCCTAGATTTAATGAAAAATGTAAGATTAAAATTCACTGCTCACTAATTACCTAAACAAAACAGCCAAACTAAGGGTCATTATATAGACTGCTACTATGGTTTTGAAGAGATTAGAAAGGCATATAATGATAAAAAAAAGTACTTTCAGAGGAGACTTCAGTCAACAAATAAAAGCTGGGAAATTCAAGTTGTTTAATACTAAAATCAGTAGATGGAATATCTCACTGCATTTTGACTCAGTGCATGAAGGTGGCGATTAGAGACAATGCTCATCTTAATCTATGATTTGAAATGACCTAGAAAATTAACAGGAAATGATTCTGATAGCAGTACTGTAGAACAGCAACCACAGTATAATAAAGTTTGCCATAATCTAGAAGTCAGAAACACCAGGAGTCGGTGCAACATTTTTAACAGGATGAAAATCAATGAAATTAAAGAACTAAAGCAAATAAACTTGGAAAAGTAATTCCAAGTATTTCGATAGAAGATAAATGCAGCAAAGATACAATGTTTAAGATGGAGAACAAATAAATGCTCACAACTAAGAAGTTTGAGATTAAATAAATGTGTCCCTCTTCTGAAGGCATTACCTCCTTTTTTTTCTTACTGAGGTATGTGTCTGATTGCATGCTCCCTTCAGGTAATATTTACATAGAACCACTTTACTTCTATCCTCTCTTAAGATCTGCATCATGTATGCCCAGCCTGGTTTAGCTGCTTGAAGTCAGCTCTCCAGCCTAACCAATGGTCTTGTGACCTTTTGCATCTTCCCTACCTTCCAGGTGGGGATGAGCAAAAATAACACACACAGCATTTCGTGTCAATTTTACCTGATCTGAGTATTTCCAGTGTTTTCTCTTTTTGTATTTAAGATTTTTAGCTGTAGTGTTTTGGTTTATTAACACAGATTTTTCTTTTTGGCTTGGCTGTTCACTGGAAGCATTTATTTGAACCATGTGAGAAAATGATTGGTGTGATTAAATGTTTGTAGCTCACAAATACGAGAGACCTAGCCATAGATCTCCACCCATTGTGAAGTGTAATGCAATTTATTTATCATGAGAAATTAAAGATGAAAATTGAAACCAATCTGGTAATTCTGAGAAGTGTCAAGTCAGTAAATAATAATTAGGGACTCCACTCTTGGGAATTAAGGCAGGGCAGGTGACTGAGGTGTCAGTGGGGGAGCACTTTGGGGCCAGCGACCATAATTCTATTAGATTTAAAATAGTGATGGAAAAGGATAGACCAGATCTAGGCAAGATCTGGTCTATCCTTGACAGTATTAGGCAAGAACTTTTGAAAGCTGACTGGGGGCAGATGTTCGCAGGACGGCTAGAAAATGGGAAGCCTTCAGAAACGAGATAACAAGAATCCAGAGACAGTATATTCCTGTCAGGGTGAAAGGGAAGGCTGGTAGGTATAAGGAATGCTGGACGACTAAAGAAATTGAGGGTTTGGTTAAGAAAATGAAGGAAGCATATGTCAGGTATAGACAGGATAGATCGAGTGAATCCTTAGAAGAGTATAAAGAAAGTAGGAGTACACTTAAGAGGAAAATCAGGCGGGCAAAACGGGGACTGAGATAGCTTTGGCAAATAGAATTAAGGAGAATCCAAAGGGTTTTTACAAATATATTAAGGACAAAAGGGGAACTAGGGAGAGAATAGGGCGCCTCAAAGATCAGCAAGGCGGCCTTTGTGTGGAGCCACAGAAAATGGGGTAGATACTAAATGAATATTTTGCATCAGTATTTACTGTGGAAAAGGATGTGGAAGATATAGACTGTAGGGAAATAGATGGTGACATCTTGCAAAATGTCCAGATTACAGAGGAGGACATGCTGGATATCTTGAAACTGGTAAAGGTGGATAAATCCCCAGGACCTGATCAGGTGTACCCAAGAACTCTGTGGGAAGCTAGAGAAGTGATTGCTGGGCCTCTTACGGAGATATTGGTATCATCGATAGTCACAGGTGAGGTGCTGGAAGACTGGAGGTTGGCAAACGTGGTGCCAGTGTTTAGGAAGGGTGGTAAGGACAAGCCAGGGAACTATAGACTAGTGAGCCTGACGTTGGTGGTAGGCAAGTTGTTGGAGGGAATCCTGAGGGACAGGATGTACATGTATTTGGAAAGGCAAGGACTGATTAGGGATAGTCAGCATGGCTTTGTGCGTGGGAAATCATGTCTTACAAACTTGATTGAGTTTTTTGAAGTAGTAACAAAGAGGATTGATGAGGGCAGAGCATTAGATGTGATCTATGTGGACTTCAGTAAGGCCTTCGACAAGCTTTCCGATGTGAAACTGATTAGCAAGGTTAGATCTCACGGAATACAGGGAGAACTAGCCATTTGGATACAGAACTGGCTCAAAGGTAGAAGACAGAGGGTGGTGTTTTTCAGACTGGAGGCCTGTGACTAGTGGAGTGCCACAAGGATCGGTGCTGGATCCTCTACGTTTTGTTATTTACATAAGTGATTTGGATGCAAGCTAAGAGGTACAGTTAGTAAGTTTGCAGATGACACCAAAATTG
>NC_057714.1:63181688-63190117 GCF_004010195.1 Chiloscyllium plagiosum
TGACTGTAGAGAGGTTAGGTACCGGCGCATTGCTGCAAACGTGGAGCAGAGGATCTTGAAGGAGAATTGTTGCTGGTGTTTTTGAATCTGTAGTCTGTCCTGTTTGTCCTTTTCGGGTCTGAACTCTGCTGGTTTAAAGGTGGTCCGGAGTCCGTGTGGGATGAGTTGGTTACGGAGGCAGGCACTGAGGAAGCAAATGTGGCTGTGGTAGCGAGTTTGTTTCACGACATGGTTGAAGAGCTTCACGGCAGAGGAAATGACCTGGGAGTTGCAGTGGGAGAGGGAATTCCTGAGATTCTTGTAGAGAGAGGAGGAAAACTTCTTCAAGGCACATTGCATGCAATTCTGGTCTCCTTCCTATCGGAAAGATGTTGTGAAACTTGAAGGAGTTCAGAAAAGATTTACAGGGATGTTGCCAGGGTTGGAGGATCTGAGCTATAGGGAGATGCTTTCCCTGGAGCATCGGAGGTTGAGGGAGGTGACCTTATAAAAGTTTACAAAATTATGAGGGGCATGGATAGGGTAAATAGGCAAATAGGTCAATAGGGAGTCCATAACTAGAGGGCATGGGTTTAGCGTGAGAGGGGAAAGATATAAAAGAGACACAGAGGGTGGTACGGTTGTGGAATCAGCTGCCAGAGGAAGTGGTGCAGGCTGGTACAATTGCAACATTTAAGAGGCATTTGGATGGGTATATGAATAGGAAGGGTTTGGAGGGATATGGGCCGGGTGCTGGCAGGTGGGTCTAGATTAGGTTGGGATATCTGGTTGGCATGGATGGGTTAGACTGAAGGGTATGTTTCTGGATTAGTGGTGCTGGAAAAGCACAGCAGTTCAGGCAGCATCCGAGGAGCAAGAAAATCAACATTTCGGGCAAAAGCTTTTGTTGATTTTCTTGCTCCTCGGATGCTGCCTGACCTGCTGTGCTTTTCCAGCACAACTGATTCAGAATCTGGTTTCCAGCATCTGCAGTCATTGTTTTTACCCCAAAGGGTCTGTTTCCATGCTGTACATCTCTATGACTCTAAGTACAGGATAAACGATTTTACTTTATTCATTTAAATCTAAACTGTTAAAAAAAAAAGTAGTTTTTGATGTTAACCCTCATCAGGTTTCAACTCCTGGTGCTGCACCAAAATAACACAAATCACAGTTACAAATGGCATTGTAACTGTGAACATGGTGAATTATTCCTCTTTCTCATTTTGTAGCCCTTGACACAGTAGTTGACCATGCCACTTACCTCCAGTGTGTATCTTCCATTGTGCTGCTCAATGGGCTACACTAATTTAGTTCCAAACATATGTAACCAATTAGGTTAGATTCCCTACAGTGTGAGAACAGGCCCTTCAGCCCAACAAGTCTACACCGACTCTCCAAAGAGTAACCCACCCAGACCCATTTTCCTCTGACTAATGCAGCTAACACTACAGGCAATCTCGTATGGCCAATTTACCTGACCTGCACATCTTTGGACTTTGGGAGGAAACTGGAGCACCTGAAGGGAGCCCACACAGACACGGGGAGAATGTGCGAACTCCACACAGACAGTTACCCAAGGCTGGAACCGAACCTGGGCCGATGAGATAACAGTGCTAACCACTGAACCACCGTGCTGCACCAATTTGGGCAGATAATCTCCAACAGTAGCTACACTTTTCATTTCTAGATAATTAATTCTATAATCCCTACCAAAACAATTCTTGGCCCCTCTCCCTCCTCTATGCTACTTTATAAAAAGTAAGGAAGACTTGCATTTATATTGCACTTTCTATGACTGAGGGGCAATCCCAAAGCCTCTTAATTTACATCCTCAGCCATTTTTGGTTGGTGGCTGAATCAGCACATTTTGGAATTACAAGTTACAAATGTTCAGGGTTTTGACGTATAGTCATGAAGAATATCAAGAGCCAACGGTTAGATTCTCTTTTGTTTGATATGGTTCATTGTCTGGCATGAATGTTGCTTGCCAATTATCAGTCCTAGCTGGATATTAACCAGGTCTTACTGCTAAAGAACACAAGATGTTCCAATGTCTGAGGAGGTGCATATGGTGCTAAACTTTGTGCACTTGCCAGAAAGCATCCCCACCTGTGACTTTATGGAACGTCATTGATGAAGTAACTGAAGATAATAGAACTTTGAATACAGACACAACTTTGATGAGCTCCTGCAATGATGTCCTGGGACTGAGATGATTCAGCTCCAACAACCAGAGTCATCTTCCTTTATAGCTTTGACTCCAACTAGCAAAGAATTTTCCCTATGATTCCCATTAAATCTTGTTTTGCTCCTTCAGGCCACACTCTGTCAAATCATTTTCATATTGCCTCTGGAATTCAGCTCTTCTGTCTATGAGTGGACAGCAGCAGCTGGATGGGCCTGGCCAAAGACAAACTGAGCATCGGTGAGCAGGGTTTTATTCAGCAACTGCTGCTTGAATACGATTTTAATGAGATTGTCCTTTGAAAATAGACAGAGTGGTAATTTACCAGGATGGATTTATCCTGCAAGGCAGACCTGAGGAATTTTTAATATTGCCAGATAGATGCCAGTGTTGTAGCTGCACTGGAGTAACGATTTCTGGAGCACAGATCTTCAGTACCATTGTCGGAATATTTCAAGGTTCATAGCCTTTGTGGTATCCAGTGCCTGAAATTGTTTCTTGGTATCACATTGGAGTGAATTGAATTGACTGATAATTGGTGTCTATGATTCTGTAGCTCTCTGGAGGAGGTGAATCACCCACTGGGAACTTCAGGCTAAATGCTTTTGCCTTATCTTTTGCACTGACATACTGGGCTCTTCCATCGTTGAGAACTGGATAATTGCTGGGTGCACAGCTATTTCTGGAGCACAGGGTTTCACTAATATTACTGGAATGTTGTCAGGGCCCATAGTCTCTGCAGTATTCATTGTCTTTAGTCCTTGCTCATGATTCAGTATTAGGTTTTTGGAAGTCCACAATGTGAACCTCTACTTCTGTTGTAAATGTTGTTGCAAGATAATTATCAATATGCTCATCATTTTCTTATTTTCATTGACAATATCGCCATTAATAAATTTTGAAGCTGTCTGCATTGTTCTTGTCAACCCTCTTTTCCTTATAGATTTTTAAAATTAATTGTTAATCTTGATATCCCTTTCAAGTTTCTTTTCATATTCCAACCCTGCAGCTGTTCCTATCTTTGCTACCTTTAATGTTGTTTATAACTCTCCCAGTTGCCAGGAGGATGTTTCCTTTTACATGCATGTGTTTTCTTTTAATGATATGTTAAGTGTTGCCTTTTTAGACATTTGCAACTTGCTTTTGTCTCTTAGAGTTCTTGTGACTTCTGGTTATACGCTGACTCTATATCACATTAATTTTTTTTAAAATTCTTCCCACTGTTCTTCTGTCATTTTAGGCATTAACTAATTTTATTTCAGTTTACTGTGGAGAGCTCTGTCCCATTGCACTCACAGTAAGTCCATAAGATATAGAAGCAGAAGTGTCCCATTCAGTCCATCGAGTCTGCCCTGCCATTCAGTGAGATCTTAGATTAGATTACTTGCAGTATGGAGACAGGCCCTTCAGCCCAACAAGTCCACACCGACCCTCCGAAGAGCAACCCACCCATCCCCTACATTTACCACTTCATCTAACACTATGGGCAATTTAGCATGGCCAATTAACCTAGCCTGCATATTTTTGGAGGAAACCGGAGCGTGCGGAGGAAACCCACACAGACGCTGCCTGAGGCGGAAATTGAACCCAGGTCTCTGGGGCTGTGAGACAGCAATGCTCACCACTGTGCCACCGTGTTGCTCATAGCTGATCTGACAATCTTTAACTCCACTTTTCTGCCTTGCCACCATTATCCTTGATTCCCTTACTGATTTAAAAATCTATCTTAGCCTTGGATATATATGATTCATACAAGAGGACCCCCACATATCCCCATGCCATCCTTACCTAAATCGAGATAATAGTAGCTGAACATGTCCTATATACTTAAGTTCGGGCATCTTTATTGTAATTTCTTCTTGGTCCATCTCGGATCCACCTGGTGAGCTCTTGCATTGACTTGCATTGTCTCTCCGCATCCATAAACAAACCTTTCTCTCCAGGAAGATCACTGACTCTCTCATGTTGACTGTAATGATATTCTTCTGGAGCAGTGGAAATGCCAAACAGCATCAACAGTCATGTGTATCTCAAGTGCATCCAGAATGTAGTTAGAAAGCTGTTGCTTTCATCTAGCTTCACTTGTCAGGAACCATTCTTCGCATCTAGAGTGGTAACAATTTTTGTCTTTGCAATTTCCTTCCACAGTTGCCATGGGATAGTGATATCTCTTCAGGGTTTAATTTAGATTCTTTGAGTCAATGCATACACTCAGCTTTCCATGTTAATTGACAATTACCATGCTGCTAATCCATTGAATAGACATTTGTCTTGCTGTCATGCCCACAATGCATAGAAAAAAGTACGAGTGCAGTGCTTTATTTAAGAATTACGTTAGCAGGCCATAAGCTTTTAATACTTTTTTGCATGTGTGCAGAGAAGAGTCATCAATATTCCTAAGCCTTGTCAGCATTGCTGTGACTCTGCTTCTGCCTGTTTTATTAACACTGCCCTGCTTTTGCTGGGGCTTGCCTCAGGTCTCCAAATTGGCCAGCAACTCTTCTGGCCAGTCACTTTGGCAGTTAATTGCCAGCTGTTGGTAAGATGCAGCTCCAGATCCCTCTGACCACTGAAGAAGAATTGCCTCATCTTTCAGACCCAATGGCCTTTTACTGCCTATCTTGCTAATCAATAATATATCAACTATCTCCTTAAAAAATATTTAGAGACTCTGCATCTGCCATCTTTGAAGCAAGAAATTCCCAAAACTCTCAATCCTCTGAGAGAAAAATAAATCCTTATTCCTCTTTTAAATGGGCAATCCTTTAAGTTTAAACAGTGGCTCCTGGTTCTAGATTCCTCCATCAGAGAAATTCTTTCACGTCCACCCAGTCAGTTTTCTCAGGATATTGTGTGTTTCAGTCAAGTTGCATCTTCTAAACCCCAGCAGATACAAGCCTTGCCTGTCCAAATTTTACTCATGAGACAGCTATTTTGTTCCAAGAATTAGTTTACCAAACCTGTTGTCAATTGCCTCTGATGCACTTACATCTTTTTTTACATAGGGAGGCCAATACTGTGCACAGTATTTCAGATGGGGTCTCACTAAAGCCCTGTATAATTGAAGCATAAGTTCCTGCTTTTACATCAGAATGCTGCAGTCACCATAGTCCCAAAGGATCATAGGGCTTCCCTCTCATTAGAGAGAGACAACTGGTGGTGGTTTAACCCGAGGGTCACCATGCCTCAGGTGAGAGCCAAGATTGTGAAGGTGGAACCTTGATGGTAATCTCAGCCAATGTGGACATTGAACCCTCACTGTTGGCATCATACTGCATTGCAAACTAGCTATCCAACCAACTGAACTAACCGATCCTCAATATCATGCATACCATTGCATTCAATTATGCTCCCAGTAAACAATAACATTCTCTTTGCTTTCGAAAATATTTGCATGCTAATTGTTTATGATTCTTGCAGCTTGACATCCAGATCCCACTGCATCTCACAGCTCTGCTGTTTCTCACCATGAGATATGCTGGTTTTTATTTTTCCCATCAAAATAGACAATACAAGTTTCCTACATTATACTCCATCTTCCAGATCTTTGCCCACTTACCAAACTTATTTTACCCTCTTCTAGCCTCCTTGATCTTCACAACTTATTTCCTATCTGTCTGTGGCTTCAGCACATCGAGCTACTTTGGGTCTCTTCATCTAAATAATTTATATAAATTATAGATTAACAGAAGTTTTACAAAATAGGTAGGTTTAACACGCTATCAATGCTGATGCAATTAAAATCCGGGATGTGCAATAGGCTAGAATTGCAGGAGTGCAGGTATTTTGATCATTGGGCGTAATTATGCAGAGTTTTGACCTAGATTTGTAGGGCACTGTCTAATTATTTACACTTTCATGTGTAGCAATAGCAGGTGTCTCTGAGGCCCAAATGCTTTATTATACCTACAAACACCTCCCACCCACAATTTTCAAGCTTCATAAAAAGACCTTTATTTTATATTTTCACATGGAGGTGGTAACCTAGTAATTCTATTATGCAGAAAAGAGTGTAGATAACAAGTTTAAAATTTAAGTATTTCCATATGTCGTCATAACTTGGTTTAGAAATGTTTAGCTTCAAAATTTGATCGAGGACAAGCTCTCAGCACCATAACAATTGAAAACCAAAGTTCTCTCTGTTGCTGCATAAACAGGAAGTACCCAATTCTCTCTGTGGGTCGCATCTTACAACAAAAATAACAATTCTTAGAATAGAATCCCTACAGTGTGGAAACAGGCCATTTGGCCCAACAAGTCCACACCGACCATTCAAAGTGTAATCCTCCCAGACCCATTCCCCTTCCGTATTACCCCATATTTGCCCCTGACTCATGGGCAATTTAGCATGGCCAATACACTTAACCTGCACATCTTTGGATTGTGGGAGGAAACCGGAGCGCCCACAGGAAACCCACACAGACACGGGGAGAATATACGAGCTCCACACAGACCGTCGCCCGAGACTGAAATTGAACCCAGGTCCCTGATGCTGTGAGACAGCAGTCCTAACCACTGAGCCACTGTGCTGCCCACACAATCTCAGTTCTTGAAATTGATGAAGGCCCAAGGGTCATTCTTATAAATTACACGAAGAAGGAAAAGGCATTGTTAATTATTTCCTAAATGTCAGTAGAAGCTTCACTAGCGGTACAAATGCACCCACTGTAATACACTCAATAAGATGACATTTAGCGGACACCATGCTGGAGATGTTTGAGCATGGAGCAGGTGCCAATTTGGGTCCAAAACATCACCTATAGTTGAAAACTGTAAGCTGAATTTCATTTTTCTGTGCTGCAAATGTTGCTTAGATCAGGCTTGGGTTAATTGTGTGTCACAATTCCCTGACCTGGTTTTGTGGTCTGTCAAATTTATAACCCATATTTCTGATTTTGAAAATGCATTTGCACAGTATTACTGATTCCAGATGGCCATATCATTGGGCTCTATAATTGAACTTCATGCACAGCATGCTATATCTGCAAGGGGAGAAAGGATTGCTGTATCTTAAGTAACTATTGTTACACATATGTTTTCTACATGGAAACTGCAGGAAAGCTTCGACCAAATATTTCAAATTATTACTTGAAGTAATTTGCAGTCACATTGTGAAAATGAAAGTACAGCTTGCTGTGTTTCAATTTTGAGTTAATTAAATTACCTTCAGGCAAAGCTATAGAGTAGAGCACTTTAAATACAGCGTTAAAATAATTTAAAATCAATTTCATTGACACCAGTAATTCTACTGTACTTCTCAGGTGTCAGCAATTAAATGGAATGCCCCCATGAGTCCTATAATGCTTCTGTTGCGAACAGAGGGATGTAGAAATTCAAGCTAATTACACAAAGAAGCACGGCTATGGGAGTTTTTTTGAGCCCCCAAAAGTTATGAAATAAAACATGGTTTTCTGGAGTCAGATGACCCTGGAGCATTGCTGACACCAGCATAAAACTTTCCTCCCATGTGTTTCCAACTAAGACAATCAAAGATATTCTTCAGAATTATCTTCACCAGCAGTGGCCTATGGTTAGAGATAAAGGGTCTAAAATTGTGCTTCAACTGGTGTTACATTGGACTGAGTTACACGAGATGCAGGATTTCTTGGGGAGGGAAGCCACTGAGTGGAAAACCAGCTGTCGCATACCCATGTAAAGGCTGATTTCAGACTCCTGAAGGGGACATCCCAACCTCAAATAACTGCTGAACAATGAAAGGCTAGCAGCTCTTCAGCACGTTGAGTATTAGATCAGTATTTAGATATGTGTTTGGAATATCGCTAGATGCCAAACCAAGCTCTGATGGGAGGGTCATGTGATTTTAACGAGTTCTCTGATTGGAGCTGTTAAGCTGATGCAATCAGGGAGCCCTGTCTGACAGATATAAACAGGCATGTCAGAGGTTCTGTACTTTCTGAGATCTGGCTCTGAGGAAGCTGGACCAGTGTCAAGTTATGTAGGTAAAAACAATGACTGCAGATGCTGGAAACCAGATTCTGGATTAGTGGTGCTGGAAGAGCACAGCAGTTCAGGCAGCATCCGAGAAGCAATAAAATCAACGTTTCGGGCAAAAGCCCTTCATCATGAATAAAGGCAGAGAGCCTGAAGCGTGGAGAGATAAGCGAGAGGAGGGTGGGGGTGGGGAGAAAGTAGCATAGAGTACAATAGGTGAGTGGGGGAGGGGATGAAGGTGATAGGTCAAGGAGGAGGGTGGAGTGGATAGGTGGAAAAGAAGATAGGCAGGTAGGACAAGTCATGGGGA
>NC_057714.1:63192706-63196970 GCF_004010195.1 Chiloscyllium plagiosum
TGGAGTGGGTGTGATGGTGGGGGGAATGGGGGTGGAGTCATGAGCAGGGGTGGTGTGCCCCTCGGGGTTCTGGGGGCCGGGAATGGTGACAGTGGGATCTGTGGGGGGCATGTCAGCAGAATGCAGGTGAGTGGCGTTGGTGGGGGCGGAAGTGGTGGCAGACACGGCAGTAGGGGTGGCGGAAGTCACTGAGCATGTGACATCAGTGATGATGTGATGGGCGGAAGTGATGTCACGTGTGATGTATGCGGAATTGTGAGCGGCGTAAGTGATTGTGGGAGTGGCCATGATAGGGGCTGAAGTGACATCATCAATCAGCGTGGGGGTGGCAGCTGCACCAGCCGCATGGTTAATGGTGTCCGAGCAGTTCCAGAGGCCGGGGGAATCTTCTGTAATGTTTGAGGAGCGCTGGTTATGAAAGTGGGTAGATAAAAGTTTGTTGTACTTACAGTTTTTGATGTTTGAGATGGAGTTGAAATACTGTTTGTTGAGAGTATGAATTCTCCTGAGGGTGTAGTACAGGGTGGGTCCTTTGCAATTCTGAGAGAGTGTGGCCCTCAGCTGAGGCAGGGCTGACTGTAGAGAGGTTAGGTGCCGGCGCATTGCTGCAAGCGTGGAGCGGAGGATCTTGAAGGAGAACTGTTGCTGGTGTTTTTGAATCTGTAGTCTGTACTGTTTGTCCTGTTCAGGTCCAAACTCGGCTGGTTTAAAGATGGTCCGGAGTCCGTGTGGGATGAGTTGGTTACGGAGGCAGGCACTGAGGAAGCAGATGTGGCTGTGGTAGCGAGTTTGTTTAAGGACATGGTTGAAGAGCTTCAGGGCAGAGGAAATGACCTGGGAATTGCAGTGGGAGAGGGACTCCCTGAGTGTCAAGTTACACCATATGTAAATAAAGGGTGACTTGGTGGTAAGATACCAGTCCTTGTGGAGTGATTTCAAGCTTGTGCTTGAGAGGCGATAGGGGCAGTAAAATCCATGAAGGTATATCACCTTGGGGAATCCACCTGATGGTCATGCAGGAGCAATTAAGATGACACTAGCCCATCATCCCCACTACTACCTTAACAGGAAAACCTGACAGGCTGGGTATTTGATGTAGCCATTAATTGCCCATGTGAGGATCTCAATCTCCTGCTGGTGGATGGGCCACCTACACTACTACCTCTGCTGATATAATTGCAGTCACCATAGGGCTGCTCTCTCATTTAACCTGAGGGTCATGAATCGGGGCAGGAGCAGGCACCTGCTGGATTTTTAGAGCCCCAGGTTGTCAGTGGGGGATTTAAAATCCAGTCTACTATAATTCTCAGAAGCGACCATTAGGACCCTTGGGAAAATAGGATTGTGCATCATTTAGGATTCCTGCATCATTTCCAGGAATTTCCAGCTTACTTTGCCTTGGTAAGAACTCTAGGGCTCCACTCTAATGGATTTGTCTCAAAAATTGTTACTTATAGAAAAAAGACAGTTTTGAGTTGCTAGCAAATCATAGACTAACAAGTAGACAAAAAAGCAGTTGACCCATTATACCAATGCTGGGTTTTTGAAAGATTAGTTCCATTTTCCTGCTCTTACAATATTTCTGCTTCAAGTATATAATCTCTGAATTTGCTCATTGTGAATTCTTTGATAATGAAACTCATACTGTCATCAAAGTGTGACAGAAAGAGACTCACAGAATGTAAATATAATGCTTTTAGGGAGTGCTCGCTAATCATCAGAATACTAATATACCATTCTGTCTCCCATTATATTCAACAGATGTAGTGACAAAAAGACAAATAGGAGCAGGAATAGACTATGTGGCCCTTCAAGCCTGCTCCACCATTTCATATGATCACGGCTTGTACTTGAGCTTCACCTCCATCTTCCTGCCTGTTCCCCATATCCCTTGATACTCTGCGAGATCAAAAATTTTACCAACCCAGAACAATATGCATTCAATAATGGAGCATTCACGCCCTCTGGAGAAAGGAATTCAGCAGATTCACAACCTTTTGAATGAAATAAATTTTCCTCATTTCAGCCCTAATTAATCGGTCCTTTGTCCTAAGACTGTCCCTGTGTTTTAGATTCATTGACTAATGTCTACCCAATCAAGCCCCTTCCCGAATCTTGTATATTTCAATGAGATTGCCTCTCGTTCTTCTAATATTCTGAAGGGGCATGTTTGGGAAGACACTAGTCAGGGAATCTAAAACACAGGGACACAGTCTTCGGATAAAGGGTTGATTAATTTGGGCTGAGATGAGGAAAATTGACTTCCTAATTGCTGTAAGTTTGCAGAATTCCTTACTCCAGTTTCAATGCGATGGCCTCACATTCTTCTAACTGCGAGAGTACAAAGGCCCATTTTACTCGAACCTCATCATAGGACAATGTTCTCATCCCCAGAACCAATTCTGTGAACATTCACTGTACTGTGTCCTTTGGAAGTATCTCCTTTTAAATGGAGACTCAAAACCACACACCTACTCTAGATGTGGACAGTAGTAAAGAAATCCTGGCTGATTTCTGAACAAGGACTTTGAGCAAAGGGAGCTCATCTGACTGTTCAATTTCAAAGGTGTGTTTGAGCGCAAGATGAGACTGATTAAAGCGTGTAAAAGAATTTTTACAAGCAGCTGTTCAAATAATATATGCCAAAGCTCGGCAGATTGCATCAAACAATGTATCCCTACAACTGTTCACAACAAGCAAGGTATTGACTGTACCCAACCAGCCTGCACTTGCAAAGCTTACAACATAGTGCCCAATAAAGGATATAATATCACAATTAACAACATTTGCTTGATAATTCTGTGACAATGCTGCTCCTTTAACAAGGTCCTTGAGTTTTTTTTTCAGAGGGATCGTAAAGACAGAAGTTACATTTTGTCTGTATTTATCTACTTGAAGAAGCTTTTAAGTTAAAAAAAAAACACTTGTACAATGAAAGGGGAGTGGCCAGTTCTCCCAGCTCAGCTTTTACTCTGGTCTGGTTTTGTTTGGTTTCAGTAAGTGGTCATTTTTTGAGCCTGCTGGTCAAAGAAACAGCTACATGAAAGAAGGTGCTCTATGCTGAATCTCTCTGCTGTCTCCCTTTCCCTGTGAGACCCTGTGTTTGATTTTATCCTTTTTGCCAAGAAGTGTTTATGGGGATTGTTGCAGGACTTTGGAACAGCATCATTAAGATGGGATAGTCTGTTGGGTTTTCAGATAGGATAAGTTATTCTGTATTTTATTCTCTTTTGTGTTTCATTTGGTACTCTGTAAATAAATTCTGTTTTGTTTAAAAGCAAGGGTTTTGACCAGATGCATCATTTTTGGAATATACACTTTACATCTACTCAAAACAATTAGAAAAGTTAGGGTCTGGGCTACCTTTTTGAAATGTTTTGAGGGTGTCTGGCCTGGTCCTTAACAATACAGTGCGTGTAAAAATTATACTGACAACCACTTTTGGATCTTCAGTCAAGCTTATAATGTGGTGAACAGCTGTCTCTTGTCTAATCCATGTACTGGAAGCTGCATCTATTAAGACACACAATCCTATTCCTTGCAGAAAAAAAGAACATGTACAAACATTGTACCTGACTGAATGCAATAGAATTGATGACAGCCATTTGATTTAACTTCCCAGGACAATGAGTTGACCAAGTAATCTTCCTCATTTAAAATTGTTTTAAAAAAAAGTTAACTGTCTATCACCAACACCTGATGCATTCTCCATGAATGTGCCTGAACCAATCAGATCCACACTCCTGCCGTACAGCTTCAATATTTTCCCTGAAATTGGAATGTTTACTAATTGTCCTGCTGCATTCAAGATGGAAAGCTTTGACAAAATGTTATTTTTTTCTCATCCACATTCAAGTTCTGCATTACCAAACAACTACTTAGATGCCATCTGCTGGAAGTTTTTACTTTTCAGGCTTCATAATTGTGGGTGATGATTTAACCTCCAACGTGTGAAGTTATCATGCTGATGCAAATTGGATATAAAATGGGTAAATAGACTTTTCACTCCTCCTGGGGGATAAAACAGTTAATTTCAGTTCAGCTGTCTCTTATCTAATCTATGTTGGTTCCACGAAACCTTGCCACTTGTATGGTCAGCAGTTCAGGCAGCATCCGAGGAGCAGCGAAATCGACATTTCGGGCAAAAGCCCTTCATCCGGAATAAAGGCAGAGAGCCTGAAGTGTGGAGAGATAAGCTAGAGGAGGGTGGGGGTGGGGAGAAAGTAGCATAGAGTACAATAGGTGAGTGGGGGAGGGGATGAAG
>NC_057714.1:63197088-63222257 GCF_004010195.1 Chiloscyllium plagiosum
AAAGTGCCAGGATGGGAGGGTGGGTTGTATGGGGGCGTGGACCTGACCAGGCAGTCACGGAAGGAACGGTCTTTGCGGAAGGCGGAAAGGGGTGGGGAGGGAAATATATCTGTTTCTTCCCCTTCACATTTAGGTTGCCCTTTCCTGATTTCCAAAGCCACTCCCAGCCCTCAGAATTGCTTATTGTCTTTAACAACACTGTGAGCTTCTCCTTTTATTCTAATACTGACTTTATCTTCCTGGGGTTTATCTTGCTTAGTTTTTGTTTCTCAATGAAATGTATCTTTCTCTTTATATGTTGTATATTGTTCAATTAGATTAGATTACTTACAGTGTGGAAACAGGCCCTTCGGCCCAACAAGTCCACACCGACCCGCCGAAGCGCAACCCACCCATACCCCTACCTTTACTCCTTTAACCTAACACTACGGGCAATTTAGCATGGCCAATTCACCTGACCCGCACATCTTTGGACTGTGGGAGGAAACCGGAGCACCCGGAGGAAACCCACGCAGACACGGGGAGAATGTGCAAACTCCACACAGTCAGTCGCCTGAGTCGGGAATTGAACCCGGGTCTACAGGCGCTGTGAGGCAGCAGTGCTAACCACTGGGCCACCGTGCCGCCCATTACGAGCATATCTTTTAGTCTATTTACCCAATTAACCTTAGCCAGTTCTTCCCTCACACCTATGCACTTGGTTTTACTTAAAGATAAACTAAGCTAAGCTTAAGATACTCAGATGTGGCGTATGTCATTTTTAAACTTAGCATAAAGTTCAACACAGTTATGATCACTATTTACCAGTAAATCTTTTATGATATCGTTTCCAACTAACTCTGCTTCATTCCAGAATATTAGAACTAAAACTGCTTCATCCCAAGTCAGTTCCAAAATGGATTGCTACAAAACACTCTCACAATGACATTTGACAAACTCATCTTCTAAATCATCTTTAATAGATTGTTTTATATACTGAAACAATCTTTATATAAAGATTAAAGCCACCCACAATTGTTACATTTGTTACAATTGCTGATGAGTTGTTATTTAATACTCTTGCCAACTCCATAACTACTCTTAGGAGATCTATAAACAACTGCCACTGGTGTTCTTTGAATTTCACTGATCCCAATTTCCTTCTGTACTGATTCTACTTGATAATTTTCTGTGGTCAGATCTTATCTCACTAAAGAGGTAAAAACAATGACTGCAGATGCTGGAAACCAGATTCTGGATTAGTGGTGCTGGAAGAGCACAGCAGTTCAGGCAGCATTCCAAGGAGCAGCGAAATCGACGTTTCGGGCAAAAGCCCTTCATCAGGAATGGCTTTTGCCCGAAACGTCGATTTCGCTGCTCCTTGGATGCTGCCTGAACTGCTGTGCCCTTATCTCACTAAAACCTAATGTGATCCTTTACAATCATGGCTATCCCTACTCTTTTACTGTTCTGTTGGTCTTTTGTCATATTGCAAGACTTGAATATGGTTGTTTCATTAGCCATGCTTTGATCTTCTGGCACTTTACCGGTAACTAAGGAAAGGTAAAAGATTATCTCTAGCCCTACTTCAATCAGAAATGCATGACCTATACGGGAAACAGAAATGAACATGATGAGCTTATATATTGAACTAAGATGTAAATCAGTCATGCTACATTATTAGTTTTCCTAAAGGGATTCTCAGAGAAAAACTCGGTAGTTCGCCATCAAGTACAGTCTTCAACTCTATTAAACCCAGAAGAGAAGTTTTGTTTCAAGAGCAGTCAGCGATAGCATAAGACACTGCTCCACCTTTGCCAAGTTGAATTGTTCAGTTACAGTGCCATCCTTTAAGTAGGAGGCCATCTGGGATGTTCTGGAGTGGAATTGGTCCTCCTAGGAGCAGATGTGGCAGAGGCAGAGGATTTGGGAGTAAGGGATAGTGTCTTTACTTGAGGAGGGGTGGGAGGAGATGTAGTCCAGGTAGCTGTGGCAGAACACTTCAACTCCCCCTCTTACTCCTCCAAAGACAAGCAAGTCCTGAGCTGCGTCCACTACCACATCCAAGCCACTTGATGCCTGGAGGAAGAACACTTCATTTTCCGTCTTGGGACCCTCCAACCACATGGGATCAATATTGATTTCACTAGTTTCCTGACCTTCCCTCCCCCAACCTTATCCCAGATCCAACCCTCTGACTCAGCACTGCCCTCTTGAACTATTCTACCTGTCCATCTTCCTTCCCACCTATTCATTGCATTCCTCCACTCTAACCTATCACTATCAACTCCCACCATCTACCTATTGCATTCCCAGCTACTTTTCCCCCAGACCCAACCCCCTTCCATTTATTTCTCAGCTTCCTTGGACATTCCTGATGAAGAGCTTATGCTCAAAATGTCAACTTTCCTGCTCCTCGGATGCTGCCTGACCGGCTGTGCTTTTCCAGCACCACATTTATTGACCCATATTCCTTGACATCCAGAGTTCATTGGATTTGTTGCCTTTGCCCTTCACTCTTAGAGGAAAATGTTGGCCCTGAATTCTGACTATATTATTTTTATAAGATTCCCACTTTCCAAACGTAGACTTACTTGCAAGTAGCTGCTCCCATTATATGTTTACTGGACCTTGTCTAATGGTATTGAAATCTGCCTTCCCCCAATTTAGACATGTAACTTCTGCACTGCCCTTATCCCTTTCCAAAATAACTTTGAAATTGACAAAATTATGATCACTGTCTCTAAAATGATCACCCACTGATAAGTCAATCACTTGAGTGACTTCATTCTCTAAGATTAGGTCTAACACTGCCTCATCTAAGTTAGGATTACTTACGTACTGGCACAGAAAGATCTCCTGGATGCTCTTTAAAAACTGCTCCCTGCCTAAATGTTTCACCTAAGCCGATCCTTGTTAAAGGTAGCAAAGTTGAAGTCCCCTATAACTATAACCCTGTTTTTCTCACACCTTTTTGTGATTTGCCTATATATCTGCACCTCTCCCTCTGACTGTTGGGAAGCCTGTAGTACAATCTCAACAATATAATTGCCCCTTTTTTAATTTCTAAACTCTACCCGGATGCCTTATTTGAAGACCTTTCTAGTTCATCCTCCCTCATTACTGCGATGATGGTTTCCTAATCAATAATGCAATTCCCCGCCCCCTGACTCCCCATCCTGTCACAGCTCTCCTCCAATCACGTCTGAGAAATCTGTTGAGCTTCCAGTACTAACTTTCCTTCAAGGAGGAGAAAGTGAGGTCTGCAGATGCTGGAGATCAGAGCTGAAAATGTGTTGCTGGAAAAGTGCAGCAGGTCAGGCAGCATCCAGGGAACAGGAGAATCGACGTTTCGGGCATAAGCCCTTCTTCAGGAATGAGGAAAGTTTGTCCAGCCGGCTAAGATAAAAGGTAGGGAGGAGGGACTTGGGGGAGGGGCGTCGGAAATGTGATAGGTGGAAAGAGGTCAAGGTGAGGGTGATAGGTCAGACTGGGGTGGGGGCGGAGAGGTCGGGAAGAAGATTGCAGGTTAGGAAGGCGGTGCTGAATTTGATGGATTTGACTGAGACAGGCCTGTTCCCTGGATGCTGCCTGACCTGCTGCGCTTTTCCAGCAACACATTTTCAGCTCTAACTTTCCTTCAAACCTATCTCAATGATTGCTCCTATATTGTATTCCCAAATCCTGATCAATACTGTAAGGTCATCAGCCTTACCATTCAAGCTTCTTGCATTAAAATGATACAATTTAGCTTTGTGGACCTCCCACAAGCCTCATCCTGGCCCTGTCTTCCCTTCCCTACTGAACTGCCCTTCTGTATTTGATTGGACCTGCTCCTGACTTTACAACTACTGTGCTCCATTGACCTGCCAAATTAGTTTAAGCCTCCCCAAAAGCACAAGCAAATCTCCCAACAAGGATATTGATCCATTAAGGTTCAGGTGCAACTCATCCAACTTGTACAGCTCCCACCTACCCCAGAAACTGTCCTAGTGATCCAAAAGTCTAAAGCTGTCCTTCCTACACCATCCCTTTAGCCACACATTCATCTGACCTATCTTCTTATTTCAATGCTATGTAGCACATGGCATTGGAAGTAACTTGGAGATTACAACCTTCTTGGTCTTCCTCAATTTATCACCTGACTCTCTAAATTCCTATTCCAAGACTTCATTTCTTTTTGTGGTACTGACATAGTCCTGCAGCCACTCTGGGACATCCCCAGGCTAGGCACAGGGAGGCAACATACCATTCAAGTCTCATTCGCCGTCACAGAACCACCTGCCAGTTTCCCTGACAATCGAGCCCCCTATTATTAAAGCTCTCTGTCTTTTTCCTCCCCTGCTGTACAGCAGAGCCAACTGTATTGCCACACACATGGCTGTTGCTGCTTCCCCTGAGAAGCCATTCCTTTAACAGTATCCAGTTTGAAAGGAGAATGGCCACATGGAACTTCTGCACTACCTGCCCAAGATTACCAGTCTTCCTGATGGTCAGCCAATGCTTTTCTGCCAGCGTAGCCCCTACATGTGGTGTAACCAGCTCACTAAATGTGCTATCCATGACAACCATAGGTTTTCTCCACAGTGAGTCCATCCAGACCTTAAGCCACTTGATCTGGTCAATCAGAATGTGCAGCTGAGCACACATCCTGTATGCATGGTCACCATGGAGACTGGAAGCGTCCCTAAAACCATATTTCAGGAGGAGCATTCCACGGGGCTGAGTTCTCCTGCCATTATAAACCTTATCAAGTACAAACAATAAATGAATGAATACTTGCACTTTTATTTTAAAAAATGAAATATTTACAAGGAATTATAAGTAATTGCCTTGTGGTTATTTCAGTGAAATATTTTTTATTTAAGTAGTGCTTGTTTGTGTCTTTTTGGGTAACTAATTGTGATGAAGTACTGAGTCAGATAGTGAAGAAATTAAATGTATTCAATGAAACTCTAATACTTTAAGTTAAGGACTTCAAATGTGCTATACTCTCTTTATCTAACATGGTGTTATTTTCCAAATGTGGTATAAAATAAAAATATTTTCAAATGTATTTCTGTTTTGCTATTAATATTTTGAAATTAGTCCATTTGTGAGTAATAAGAAAAGAAAGTTTCTCATGCAGTTAGCATGAAAAAATATTCACATTATCCGATACTCTTGGAGTGGCTCAGTAAATAAATCTTTCACAGACCCAGGATGGTTTATTTCCAATCTGTACTGCTTCCACAGCATTTAGCTGAGATGTTGTGTAGCCAAAATAATTGACTTAGTAAGAAATATTGGTCATTTGTAATGTTAATAGCCATTAATGTCTAGTCATATCCTCTGTTGAATAACCCCACTGTTTCCTTCAGTGAACTAACGTAGCACATCTGTAAATCTACTGTTTGTAAAAACATTGACAGGCTTGTTAGAACAAATAGAAGGAAAATATTGGCATGAGAGCAAATGATTACACTATTGTCCTCTG
Source organism: Chiloscyllium plagiosum (assembly GCF_004010195.1). Classification (NCBI taxonomy): domain Eukaryota; kingdom Metazoa; phylum Chordata; class Chondrichthyes; order Orectolobiformes; family Hemiscylliidae; genus Chiloscyllium; species Chiloscyllium plagiosum. Next base: position 63,202,544 of record NC_057714.1, read on the forward strand.
TTTCTCAATAGAAATAAATATTAAAGTTTGGTCTTCTCTTTTTAGCTTTAGAAAATATTTAAGAATTAACAAAAGAAAATAAGAACTGAGGATGCTGGAACCCTGAAACAAACAGAAATTGCTGGAAAAACTCAGCAGGTCTGGCAGCATTTGTAGAGACAGAGTCAATGTTTCAGGTCCAGTGACCGATGTTCAGAATGAGTGTATGTTCTGTTCTGTTCTTGGACTGTGAATTTTGGTTGCGTATTGTTTATGCTGAAATATTGAGAGAAAAATAATCTTGAATCAATGCCAAATTGCTAACATCGCTCCAATGAAGGCAAGGCTTGCTTTTGTAAAGAACCTTTCACCACCTCTAGTTTCTTGTGTCATTTTATAGCCAATGAAGTATTTTTGAAGTGCACTGTAGTAAAGCAGAAAAAGAAAGTTGCCTATTCATGGATAGCAAGTTCTAAAATAACAATGCTGTGATCACGAACTAATTTATTTTACTGATGCTGGTTGAAGGTGTTAACTTTGACTAAGACTTCAGACAGAATTTTTCTGATTTTTTTTACACTGAGAAGGTATACAGGTCTGCTGTTTAATGGCTTATCCAATTTCAGGAACCTCCAGCAGTGAAGTTCCCCCTCAAAACTGGAACACAATGTCAACCTAGGTTTTGCACTCCTGTCTTTAAAGTAGAGCTTGAATTCACAGTCTGCTACCTCTAAATGTCAAAGCGTTACAATTGAATCAGAGCGAACAAATTTCATGGGTTGGCTGATTTACACAATTATTAACAGCTCCAGGTGCAGGCCTGACCAGATGTAACATGTGCACTCACGATGAAACAAAGAAATGTTTTACAAATTTAAATTTAAAATGATCAGAATAAACAGAATGCTCATAGTAAAGTGATAAAATTCTGAAATCCTTTAGAAAGCTTCAAACGGCAATACAGTCCCTTGGCAGCTTTTCTCGAAGGCTACATACGCAGGGGATTAAAAACATTCAAAGGGTAAGGAAATTCCCTGTTTTGGTTTGAAACAATAGCTGACTGGTTGTTACTGGCTTTGATAGTTCTCTGGTGTAGGTTAGCAGCAGCTGACATTATAGTACCTACGCATTTGTTTTCCAGCTGATTATAACCTTGCAAAAACAGTTGCCACAGACAATGTCAGGTATCTGGCAATGTCTTTTTGCAGTTACAGCTGGTGAGGCATCATTGCTTGGTATCATGTTTTCATGCAACACAAAACATTCTATAATCAGGGTTCTCCCGAAGAATCATTCTGTATCACTGATCAGTCAGGTAATCTCAGCTTTGCATAACTGAGATACACCAGAGAACTATCAAAGCCAGTAACAACCAGTCTTCAAAGTTGGGGTGTCTCCATCTGCTGCTCCTCTTTCAAAGCAGGGTCTGTCATTGTGCCTGCATGTGCAGAAGGTGAGCATGTAACTTGACCTGTCTGGAATCCTGCCCCTTGCTCTACCAGAACAGTTTCCACTGGAAAATCATAGTGTTTTGCCAGAAAAGGGTAAACATTTATTTAAAAATGGATCCAAAACCACATAACCAGTTTTCTTTGTCTGTTGAATGTTATTTCCATAGATGTTTGGGGGAATATGTGACTACAGCTGTGATCTAGATGCATGGACTAAGGATCTGGGGACATATGGAATGAGCTGCCAGAGGATATGGTGGAAGCTGGTACAATTGCAACATTTAAGAGGCATTTGGATGGGTATATGAATAGGAAGGGTTTGGAGGGATATGGGCTGGGTGCTGGCAGGTGGGACTAGATTGGGTTGGATATCTGGTCAGCATGGACGGGTTGGATCGAAGAGTCTGTTTCCATGCTGTACATCTCTATGACTCTATAAGTTCAAATACTACCACAGCAACTCAGAAAATGAAATTCAATTAATTAAATCTTGAGTAATAAAGATAATATTAGCAGTACTGGGCTACAAAACCATTGCAGTAGCATTAAAATAAAATCTGATTCTCCTTTTCCTTTAGAGAAGAACACCTCCCACCTTACCTCATCTTCAGACCCTCAGAAATGTGATTGATTCTTAATAGCAAGCCACTTCATTGTATTCACAATGCAGTTCTCAAACATTATCACATAAACAATAAGGAATGAGCAATGGAAATTAACATTATTGATAGCACCCACATCCCCAGGCTTCTTTGTCAATGACATTGAGACAATTCACTCATCTACCGCACCATATTCATTCCCAATAGGCCATCTACCCAAACTTCCTTTAAAGCTTCTCTGTGACCTAGCCCTGAATAAAATCTTTCTCTAATTGCTCTCCTGTCTTCCCTTTTGTATTGTCTTCATTCACCTTGTTAATGAAAACCATCTCCTGTTCCTTTGATCTTACTCCCATAATCTGTTGATTGTCCAACTTATACTTTTATTCCCCAAGTTAAATGATACTTAATATTGTAAACAGTTTCTTCTTTTCGGGCATTGTCTTCTCTTTGAATCTGAAATCATAATCCCTCTTCAACATCCATTGCTTATTCCCTCCATTCTTCCAAGTTACCTTCTCATCCTCAGTCTCCCTTACTTTCTAAAATCCTTGAACATGCTGTTCCCCAAATCTTTTAACTGCACTAAACAAAATTGAAAATCTTGACAGTGAATGTTCTGTCAACAAGAAACAAACCACAGTACTTTGTAAATAACTCAATTGTGTACTGTGCAGTTTTAAGTGTTCAAGTTTAAAAGACACCCATTTGAATCATTGTTGTGTAGTTTTATATTTTGTTTTAGCACTCCTGTAACATTTGAATGATGCATTAAAATACATAATACAAGCTACCAGATTAAACAAACATTTTTAAGCACCAAATAACTGAGAATGAGCAGATTAGGTAGTGACAAATGGTTTTGTTCCCAATATATGAATACCTTTTTTTTCTAACTTGCTCCCAAATCTTCCCCACCTCATTGAAGGTGCTGCCTTGTTTTTGGGAGACATGTCTATAGGCACTAGTTGAATACCTCACTGTTCTTCAAATGTAAGGCATACAGTTAAAGTTGATTAGTTATTTTAGTACAGCTGTCTACAATTGTACTTCTCTTTCTCCTGGCAGAAAAGATCAACCAAAAGCAGGAACTAGGGCTGTTTTAGGGCTAACAAGGTGCCACATCAGAGATTTAAACAACAGCTGGTGGTGTTATAGGTAACATTTTAGCATGGATAGAGAATAGTTAGCTGACAGGAAGTAGCACAAATGTATTTTTTTCAGGTTGTTAAAATGTGAAATGTGGAGTACCACAGGGATCAGTGCTGGGACCGCAACTATTTATAATTCATATCAATGACTTGGACAAAGGGACGGAATATATTGTTGCTAAACAAAGATAAGTAGGAATGTAGATTGTGAAAAGGGTATAAGGCGTCAGCAAAGTAATATCGATATGTAAAATCAGTGGGTAGAAATGAAGTAATATGTGAAAAAATGTGAACAAATTCACTTTGGCAGTATGAACAGAAAAACAACATTATTTTAATGAAAAGGAGGTGAAGATGTGATGTATTGAGGGTTCTGGGTATCCTGGTAAAGGCATCTCAGATTGCTTTGCAGGTATATCAAGTAATTAGGAAGGCAAGTGAAATGTTACCATTTATTGCAAGGGAAATGGGATATAAAAATAGGCACTTTTTTGTTATGGTAGTATAGAGTACTGATGAAGCCCCATCTAGAATACTGTACACAATTTTGGTTTCCTTATTTAAGAAAGGATGTGAGTATATCAGAAACAGTTCAGAGAAGGTTTGTTTGACTGGTTCCTAATGAGAGGGCATTATACAGGCTAGGTCAGGTTTAGTAAAATTAGGGATATTAAAATATGTCAAGTTCTGAGGGGACTTGCCAGAGTGGATGCTGAAAGGATGTTTCCCCTAGTTGGAAAGCCGAGAACTAAGGGATACAGTTCAAATATGAAAGCTTTCTCATTTAACATGGAGATGAAGAGGATTTTTCTCTCTGAGGGTTATGCATCTTTGGAACTCTCTTCCTCAGAGAACGATGAAGGCAGGTTATTGAATATTTTTAAAACTGAGGCAGGTAGATTCTTGAATAATGAGGGAGTCAGATGTGAGCAGCAGCCAAGAAAGTGGCATTGAGGTCACAATCAGTTCAGCCACAATCTGAATAAATAGCAGAACAGGCTGAAAGAAGTCAAGCCCCGAGTTCTGATGTTCTATTATCGAGTACTTTGGCCAGTTGAGTTAACTTTATCACTGTGACATTAATGATTTGACCTGGGAAGGAATTAACGTCCCAAATATAAGCTAAAATTTCTAGACTGATCAACCTTACTTTGTGATTCTTGCAAATTTTAAACACCACTCTAACAATTCCCCAAAGTTAATAAATTTGTAAATGTGTGCTGTGAAAGTGTTCAATTTCCTGATTCGTGCTTTCGGAATGCCATTTTTATTTTGGTAATTTAAAATTTAAATTAAAAAATGGGAGCACCTTATAGGGGAGGATAGTTAAACAGACATAACACAACAGGACAGTTCAAAGAGTGTCCTGTGTTTATTTTAAAAATCAGTTTGAAGTTAGAAACCATTATACATAAGTGTCCTCTTTCCATGGTTCTTGGTGGAACAAAGAACAAAAAGAATAAAGAAAATTTACAGCCCAGGAACATGCCCTTCGGTGCTCTAAGCCTAAGCCGATCCAAATCCACTGACTAAACCTATCGCCCATTTCCTAAGCATCTATATCCCTCTGCTTCACACCTACTCATGCATCGGTCCAGACACACCTTTAATGAATCTACCGTGCCTGCCTCTACTATCTCTGCTGGCAATGTGTTCCAGGCACCTACCACCTTCTGTGTAAAGTACTTTCTGTGTGTATCCCCCTTAAACCTTTCACCACTCACCTTGAACGCGTGACCTCTCGTTATTGAATCCCTCACCCTGTATCTACCCTGTCTATACTCTTCATGATTTTGTGGACCTCAATCTGGTCCCCCCTCATCTCCTTTTTCTAATGAAAACAATCCTAACCTACTCAACCTCTCTTCATAGCTAGCATCTTCCATACCAGACAACATCTTCGTAAACCTTCTCTGCACCCTCTCCAAAGCATTGACATCCTTTTGGTAATGTGGTGACCAGAACTGTACACAGTATTCTAAATGTGGCCGAACCAAAGTCTTGTACAATTTTAACATGACCTGACAGTTCTTATACTCAATACCTTGTCTGATGAAGGCAAGCATTCCAAATGCCTTTTTGACCACTCTATCTACCTGTGCAGCCACTTTCAGGGAACAATGAACCTGAACTCCCAGGTCTCTCTGCTCATCAACTTCTCCCAAGGATCTTCCTTTTACAGTATAGTTCGAACTTAGATGTCTATAGCTATCATCATAAGGAGTTTAAATTGCTCATATTGTTTTCATGAATTGAAAGTTGCAGATGATTAACACATCCTAGGTGTGCCACATTTTCGCGAGGATAGATTTTTGATAGATGGACATTTTGGCTTGTATCCATGTGATTTCTAACAAATAGTTGAAGACTGGGAGCAGCTTTGAGAAGCTGAGTGAGTCTTGTCAGGATCTGTAGACTGGAAGCAAAGGAATTTCAGAGATTGCAGAGACACTGAACAAGAAAGCCATGCTTGAGCAGGGTGCCAACAATTGTTAAGGGAACTGGAGGGTCACCAAGCCAGACCCTGATAAATATCACATCAGTTGGAGAATGAGAAGAACATTGAGGAGAATCAGCAAATTCCTAAGCGCTGGGGCACACCTTGACCTATCCCAACATCTCTTCTTTCTCAGGCAGCTGAGGGCATTTGGCATGACGGCGAATACCTTTGCCAACTTTTGTTGGTGCGCCATTGAGAGCATTCTGTCTGGATGTATCACTACTTGGTATGGCAACTGTACCATTATAGATCGGAGACGGTTACAGAGAGTGGTGAACTCAGCCTGGACAATCACAAAGGCCAACCTCCCACTTATAGAGTCCATCTACCAGGCCCGCTGTCAAGATCCATCCCACCCTGGCAATGTTTTTCCACAATCTCTACCATCGGGGAGAAGGTTCTGGAGCCTGAACACATGCACCAACAGGTTTCGAAACAGTTTCTACCCTACTGTTGTTAGAGTACTGAATAGACTCACAAACTCTTAACATTTGCCTGTACCTGTGTTTTTGTTTGTGCCACTGGTTACCTATTATTTACTTATCTATGCTACTTAACTCTGTGATCTGCCTGCATTGCTTGCAAGACAAAGCTTTTCACTGTGCCTCGGTACACGTGACAATAAATTCAATTCCATTCAGGAGATGTGAATGAATACACAAGATCCTAGTGTAGGGTCAGACTTACATAAATAACAACTTTTCATGAAATGTGATGCTGTTCATACTTGCTTTGTTTAGTTCTTATACAGTAAACTTTTTTTTAAAAGGTGAAATCTTGAAATGTAATGCTTTCAATTACTATCTAGGAGTTTAATGTTCTTTGTAATTTATTGTTCTCCTTCATAACATGTCATTTTTGAAATGTAAAGAAATTTAGTGTTAGAGGGTTTATGCTTGCTAATTTATCTTTACTTTGGCTTCAGTCTAAAGTTATGGTTAATTATACATTCAACGCAGACTCCTGCAGTTATAACCATTGATCTTTGTGACCCAGTTTCCAAAAGAAAAGGAAATCATTGATTCTGCCAAGGAACATTTTTTAAAATTAGCTCTAATTTATGGTAAAACAAAATAACAATATAGTAATCGACTGTTTTTTCTTCCTTTCCCCAGATGATCCAAACAACAAAAACTCTGTTAGAAAATGGTGATGGAGTGTGGGAAAAAATAATGCAGTGTCAAAGAGCAGGTAAGTGCAGATTACTGCCTGTTAGTATAGAATCTAAATATTGCTGAACAGAAAGGCATGTTGACAAAGCTTTTTAGCTTGCACTTACCAACAAAAATGGCAAGAATGCCAATTTTCAAACAATCACAATATATACTACAGGACAGATGGATGCTGATTGGCTAGCAAGTCATTTCTGATTGGCCAAGACTTTACTATGGAGAAAGCAACGGGGAACTTTAGGTTCTCCAAGTTCCCAGGTAAATCAAAAAACGCACAAGGCTTGTACATATTTGTTTTATTTGCAGAGAATGGGGTCCTGCTTATGCACATCACTTTACAGGCTCAACTGATTAGTTTAAATCGCTTGCTAGCAATTAGCACACTTTTAGGATTCTTCTGCAAGTGTTGCCTAATTCTGGTATAAAATCTAACGGCAGACAAAAGTACCTTTTCTATGCTGAAAGAGTGCTTCGCTCACTAAGCATACCTGCTTTCTTGCTTACTATTATCCCTGCTTCCTGATCCAAAGAATCCCACTGGGATTAAACACCTGCACATCATTGACTGGTCCACTTTCCCAATGACCCCAGAATCATCAGACCATCACTCTCAAAAATCAAAAACTGTAACCAGAGCATGCATTCCACACCGCACCACCATCCAAGCTCCACTTTATTCCTGTTAACCCAGTGCAAGTTTCCTTTCTGCTCCTCAGCTGCAACCTTCTCCAGAGAATTCCAGGGGCAGTACAGTGGGTCAGTGGTTAGCACTGCTGCCTCACAGCACCAGGGTCCCAGGTTCGATTCCAGCCTCGGATGACTGTCTGTGTGGAGTTTGCACATTCTCCCTGTGTCTGTATGGGTTTCCTCCGGGTGCTCCTGTTTCCTCCCACAGTCCAAAGATGTGCAGGTCAGGTGAATTGGCCATTCTAAATAGCCATTCTAATGTTAGGTGCATTAGTCAGAGGGGAATAGTTTTGGGTGAGTTACTCTTTGGAGGGTCGGTGTGGACTTGTTGGACTGATGGGCCTGTTTCCACACTGTTGGGAATCTAATCTAATCTAACCTCAAAGGGTGCTAAATTTATCAATCAGTGTAGGTTCTGGACAAGGAATCTGCTTGTGAACATTTTCATCAATACCCATTCAGTACAGACAAACTAACAGTCAAGTCAGACATTAAACCACTTCAAAAAAATTCTCAAGTCAAGAACAATCTCGATTATCCGAATGTCAATTATCCAAATTTCAGATTATCTGAACAAAATACTCCCCGCCTGTCTTGTTCAGGTAATCAAGGTTGTTCTGTACTCCAAAGCATCTGCGAAGAGTGTTTCTGTAATTAGGGAGTTATCATCTGAACATGACATGCAAGCAAAGAAACAGCTATATGTCATTGACATACTGTTGATAGCAGCACTCCCTATGAAAAAAATAGCAGAGTCTACAACAAAAGCAGCTGCGGAATTCATCAACCCAGTAAAGCTACTGAATTTAACAAGTGCCTTGCTCAAATGAATGACCCAACAAGATGCAATTGTTGAAACAAATAATAATGAAAGGATGACAGCTTAAAAGTATCAAGGTCAATCCTACAGATCCAAGTGTGTAGTGGGTATACAGAGAGGAATGATGGCATTTTCTGCAGAAGAAATAAGAGTAATTATTCTTTAGGAGTAGAGAGATGTGGTACTAAAGCAAAACCATACAAGTCACAACATTTTGAGTCATGTCTGAGGATAATAGAAAAAGTGCTGTCATGAGTTGGGGTCCTTGGATGCTGTCTGACCTGCTGCGCTTTTCCAGCAACACATTTTTCAGCAAAGTGCTGTCATGGTCAGACATAAGCAGTGACATTTAGCAGCACATCAGCCAGTGCCATGCTTATAATGAGTAAACTAAGTAAGCACAGACCAAAAGTCAACTGTCACCCTGGGAGTCTACAGCACTCAAGATTGGAAATAGAGTAACAACAGTTATGGCAGGAACCAAAAGTGACATGGGAACTGTACTTCCAGGAAATAGAAAGAACAGCCAGTATACCATTAAGAGACAATGGGCAGAAACTTATAGGAGTCTGAACAACCTGAACCGTGGTAAGATTAATGTTAGAATTGCGTGAGAAGTCCAGTAGCACATCTCTATATCAGGAGACATCTCAGGCCATCTTTTATGCTCTTGACACACAGCTTGGCCAATTTCTCATCATCAGCAGCAAATTGCCATTTGGTATTACTGTTTGTAAAACGTCTTGCCTCATTAATATTGAGCTGTCTATTTTACCAAACATGCCAATAAGCTAGATGTTGATAATCTCGCCATGAAAATCAAAGGGGGTACCTGGCAACTTCAGCTCACCATTTACTCCAAAGAACCTGCATGTTGGACACCGGGCACCAATATGTCAGGGCTCTCTCTATGGGCATTGGCTACATGTACCCTGCATTTTCTGTCTTTGCTGGGCCATTTAGCACAAACACAAAGGAATGACTGAACTAAAGAACTGCAGATGCTGGAAATCAGAAACAAAATCAGAAATTGCTGGATAAACTTAGCAGGTTAGGCTGAACACAGGTGTTCTGAAGAACTGTCACTGAACCCAAAACATGAACGCTGGGTTCTCTCCACAGATGTCACTTGACCTGCTGAGTTTTTCCAGTAATTTCTGACCTCCTTCACAAAGAAAGGACGATTGTCATTGTCAGCAGGCTTCAGTTAAGTAAAGGTAGAAAACTTTCAGTCAAAGGGTCCCAGCACAGTAAATCAAGGTCAGCCTCCGGTACCATTGCAAGTGCTTGAATATGGTCAGTCACCCATTCAGGACAGTCAGTGTCAGAATGCTCCCCACAAATAGGTTCAGACCAAGCACCACATCTCTTGACTCATTTTTCCCTATTAGATTCTGCTTCCTTCTTGGAATGAGAGAGCAAGAGAGGTAATAAGGGAGATGAAAGCTAGTGGCACAGTTGTTATTGTTGTTGCAAGTGGGAGGTGTCCCAAATGAATGATGAGGCAGCACAGAGGGCATGCAGGGTTAGTGCTATTGGAGATTGGACTGAGTAACAACAAGTGAGATGAGATGTTGCAGGCAGTAGTGAGAGTGGTAGAGCATGAGCCTTAGTGGGACGTGGGTGCAGTAGCAAAGATGGTGAGTGTGAGGTATTGGAGAGAAGATGGTGGCACTAGCACTGGCAGAGTGAAGAAGGTAATTGACTTTCTCCCTATAATGTTGGGCATTCCTCCAGACAGCTGAGGGCTACACTGACCCAGATGGCAACCCTGTCTCGGGTCTAGGATCCTGGTCTTCACTGTTTATCTGAGGGAAAGACTAAGTCTGTGTCTGTACCACTTCATCTAGGCGAATCTCCAGGACCCTGCCTACAAAGCAGTGCACCAATTGCTTCCTGTCTGCCATATCTGGGGCAAAATGTCAGGAACCGTGCAGGGCAGCTGCAGACTGACCCTACTTGTCTGAATGTACAACAGGCTTTTAAAGATGGCATGTGTGAAAAGGGTGCCAGTCAATTCTGGGATATCCAGTGAGTTGTGAGTTGTTCTGGGAATGGTACATATTAAGATGCGGCTAGAATCAGATGTGAGGATTGCTATTGGGCAAGATAGGTCAGTAAATAGTAGGTGATAGATAATAGGATGAGTCTGTGAGGATACAGTGAGAAAACCTGTAGCTAAAAACCCTCCAAAACAAATTTGATGTAACCCACACTAAGCCAAAAAAGTCCAGAATTCATGTATAATGCATATGTAGAGACTGATGAGAATTCTGGACTGCTCATACACGAGAACAGTTGTGTGCATAGTGGATCACTTTGTATAAATGATAATCCATACTTATATTTTTTTATGTGATGGTGGGACTGTTTGGATAGAAACGTAATATTGTAGTATTGTATTCATGTGACCTCTAATATGAGTCAGCTACTGTAGACATCAATGCCACCACCAGTTCAATAAAGAATATGGAACAAGTGATAGTGACAATGAGTGAACTGGCCTTGGTATGAATCAGGATGCAGACAGCAGAGTTTTGAGTATCATATTGCTGAGAGAGAGAGATAGAAAAGGGCAGAAAATACTCAGTTGAACAGTTTCAATTAATAGTGTGTGATTGTTTTGATCATTGGTGATTTAGCGTCAAGAGACATGGCTCAGAATTATCACAGAATTATAATTTTTTTTCACACAGTGAATTAATAGAATAAATAAGCTGCAATTTGTCAGGCAGAAGGCATGTACACATTTGCATGCTGGATGTGTACTGTTCAGCATATTAAGATAAAAATGGAAAACGTGATGTCATTTAATCCTATCTAAGTAAGTGCTGCAATCTATGCATATGCAAATAGGGGACTGAAAGACTGTTTGAATCAGCTCTCCAATATTGGTTTGCCTTGAAGCAGCCAGTACCAGCACTCATGAAAACTGAGTCTAAGGATTCCCTGCAGGATCTGATAAAATAGATAGGTAACCTACTGGAATGTGGAGCTAGAAAAAGTGGGAGTCTGTTTCTTGATTCCATATCAAAAGACCCAGTTCCCTCCACCATCCCTTTTACCTGCCACACCTGAATCGCTTAGTTATAATAATGTCCAATATCTGGATGACTGTGGCCTTAACATTCAGGTAGTGCAAAGAATGTACCTTCCCCACTACCATACACACACACAAATATAGTTACACTTGAGTTTTGTTGAGGAAAAATACATAATATACACTAAATCCTCTGTATCCATTGGGATAGGGGCACAGACTTCCTACAGGGATCTGAAAACACAGATAGCATTAACCTGTAACTCTTCTATGGATCACACATCAGACCGAATGAGACAATGAGGAAGAAAATGTGGGTCTGGGGTCAACCTTATAAATGTGTGGATTGGCAGGTAGCAAATTAATGAGTTATGAAGAGTGAGTGCAGCCTAAAATGGTTTGGATGTGAACATAGGAGGTATAGTTAGTAAGTTTGCAGATGACACCAAAATTGGAGGTGTAGTGAACAGTGAAGAGGATTACCTCAGAGTACAACAGGATCTTGATCAGACAGGCCAATGGGCTAAGGACTGGCAGATGGAGTTTAATTTATGTAAATTTGAGGTGCTACATTTTGCAAAGGCAAATCAGAGCAGCACTTATAACTTAATGGTAAGGTCCTAGGGAGTGTTGCTGTACAAAGATACCTTGAAGTGCAGGTTCATAGCTCCTTGAAAGTGGAGTCGCAGATAGATCGGATAGTGAAGAAGGTGTTTGGCATGCTTTTTTTTTATTGGACAGTGCATTGAGTATAGGAGTTGGGAGATCATGTTGCGGCTGTACAGGACATGGGTTAGGCCACGTTTGGAATATTGTGTGCAATTCTGGTCTCCCTTCTTTTGGAAGGATGTTGTGAAATTTGAAAGGGTTCAGAAAAGACTTACAAGGATGTTGCCAAGGTTGGAGGATTTGAACAATAGGGAAAGGCTGAACAGGCTGGGGCTTTTTCCCTGGAGCATTGTAGACTGAGGGGTGACCGTATAGAGGTTTATAAAATCATGAGGGGCATGGATAGGATAAATAGACAAGGTCTTTTCCCTGGGGTGGGGTAGTCCACTAGTAGAGGACATAGGTTTAGGGTGAGAGGGGAAAGATTTAAAAGGGGCCTAAGGAACAATGTTTTCATGCAGAGGGTGGTGCATGTATGGAATGAGCTGCCGGAGGAAGTGATGGGAGCTAGTACAATTACAATATTTAAAAGTCATCTGAATGGGTATATGAATAAGAAGTGTTTAGAGGGTTGCGGGCCAAATACTGGTAAATGGGGCGAAATTAGGTTTGGATATCTGGTCAGCATGGATGAGTTGAACAGAAGGGTCTGTTTCTGTGCTGCACATCTCTATGACTCTAAAAGGGAATGGGATAAATATTTGAGCAGAATGCTTAACAAAATGAATGATACAAAGAAAAGTGCAAAAAAATTAGATGACATTGGATATCTTCAGTTGAAGAACTAGTACCAATGCAAGCGTAATGGGTCAGAGGGCCTACTTCTCTCATGTTACTGTTACTGACCCTTCAAAAGGGGAGCAGCTGCTTTCTATCCACCTTGTCCATATCCCCATAATCTTATTCACTTCACTTAAATCTCCTCTCAGTCTTCTGTGCTCTAAAGAAAACAACCCAAGCTTATCCAGCCTCTTTTCATAGCTAAACTGCCCCATCCTAGGCAACATCAAAGAACAAAGAAAATTTACAGCCCCGGAACAGCCCTTCGGCCCTCCAAGCCTGAGCCGATCCAAATCCACTGTCTAAACCTATCATCCAATTCCTAAGCATCTGTATCCCTCTGCTCCCCACCTACTCATGCATCTATCCAGACGCACCTTAAATGAATCTACTGTACCTGCCTCTACTACCTCTGCTGGCAACATGTTCCAGGCACCTACCACCCTCTGTGTAAAGTACTTGCCGCGTATATCCCCCTTAAACTTTTCCCCTCTCACCTTGAACGCATGTCATCCCACTATTGAATCCCTCACCCTGTATCTACCCTGTCTATACCCTTCATGATTTTGTAAATCTCAAACAGATCCCCCCTCAATCTCCTTTTTTCTAATGAAAACAATCCTAACCTACTCAACCTCTCTTCATAGCTAGCACCTTCCATACCAGGCAACATCCTCGTAAAACCTCTCTGCACCCTCTCCAAAGCATCCACATCCTTTTGGTAATGTGGTGACCAGAACTGTACACAGTATTCTAAATACGGCCGAACCAAAGTCTTGTACAATTTTAACATGACCTCCCAGCGCTTATACTCAAAACCCCGTACAATGAAGGCAAGCATTCCATATGCCTTCTTGACCACTCTATCCACCTGTGCAGCCACCTTCAGGGTACAATGGACCTGTACTACCAGATCTCTCACATCCTGGTTTTTTTAACCAAAGGTTTTTATAGTTCAACTGATAAAGGCAAGTGTCCTCTATGCCTTTGTAACTACCCTATCAACGTGTCCTACCATCTTCAGGGGTCTGTGAACAAGCACTCAAGACCCCTCTGAACCTCTGAGCTTCTTAATGTTTTCCATTCATTGAGTGCTCCCTTGTCTTGTTAATCTTCCAAAATGTATCACCTTACACTTATCGGAATTAAGTTCCATCTGCCACTGATCTGCCCATCTGATAACGAGTTTATATCTTTCAGTATCTAAAGACCTCTTCCTTGCTGTCAACCATCTGGCCATTCTTCATGTCACCTGCAAACCTAATTATTATCACCCACAGTTTCTTATATATCATTTGTATATATCATGTACAATAAGGATCCCAGCATTGATCCCACTAGATACCAGCTTCTAGTCACATAAGTATCCTTCTACCATCACCCTCTGTCTCCTAATAACAAGCCAATTTTGGATCCATTTTGTCAAATTATCCTGAATTCCATGTGCTTTTACCTTCTCCATTGGTCTGTCATATGGGACCTTGTCAAAGACTTTGCTGAAATCCATGTAAAGTACATCAACTGCACTACTCCATTCTACACACCTCGTCACCTCCTTGCAAATTTCAATCTAATGTGTTAGGCATGACTTCCCTCTGACTAAGCCATACTGATCAAACTTTGCCTCTCCAAGTTAAGACTGATTCTCTCCTTCAGAATTTTCTCTAGTATTTTTTTCCTACCATTTGATCTAAGATGTATTGGTCTGTAATTCCCTGGTTTATCTCTGCCACCCTTCTTGGAAAGTGGAACCACTCTTTGGACCCAACCTTTCTTGACCACCTTTTAGTCTATCCCAGATGCAGATTTGAGCTATTGGAGGCACACATAAATGGTGGAAGTGAAATTTTGAATATGAGTGGAATCTAAAAGAAAGACTGACCTTCGATCCAGTAAAGGAATTTCTCACCACCCTTCAATCGACAGTTAGTTGTGTGCAAAAGTTAATAAGGAGAGCATTACAATTGGTTTGCAAGAACAATTGATTGACATCTTAACCTATTAATGGAGAGACAATAAAGAAAGAGAAACTCCAAGCTTCACTGATGTTGGACGATAAAGCAGTCCAGGACGTAATTCTTCATGTGGCGTTAAGTGGTGTTATATATAGTTAAGTGCATATAGTCTTCTGTGTCCCTCCACAATATTAGTCCAATATTCTACAAGGAGCTAGAACCAAGTTTCAGCTACAATTAACCATTGCTATGACTGATTCCATCAACCCTTTAATTTACAGTCATTCAAAGTGATGTTTTAATTTATGAAACACCTTTGTAGCTGTCAAACCACTGACCTGAGATCCCTTGAAGTAAATTCCCACTAATCATTGCTAGGTAGATGTGTACAAATGATTAAAAGCACCTTGGTAGATGTTGCCAAGCAGGATACAGGAAATGAATTGGACTTAGGAACTAACTGAATTTCTATTCAAAAGAGCTGGTGCACACTTGAAGACTTGAATAACATTCTTCAACGCTGTCATATTCTAAGGTTCTGTTGGCCTTGATCACCTTTTCATGCCATCTTCCATTATCTGCCAATGAAAATATAACATACTTTAGCTGGAGCTTTTCTCAAAAGCAATCAGTATCAGGGTAGATCAAATCGCAGCTGGAGGTGGAGCTATTGCAGTTGTTGTTCCCGGAGGAGAAAGTGAGGTCTGCAGATGCTGGAGATCAAAGTTGAAACTTTATTGCTGGAACAGCACAGCAGGTCAGGCAGCATCCAGGGAACAGGAGATTCGACGTTTCGGGCACAGGCCCTTCTTCAGTTGTTGTTCCCACTTACCTTAGGGAATAATTCCTCCTAGTACACCAACTGTTAGCTAAAGCCAGGTGTACTGTCTACAGGCACTGATGTACTAGTGGGTAAGCACAGTGCATCTATTTCAACTTGAACTGCCTCATGTCCCTTTGCAAACCATTACCTTCATAAACATTAAGTAGAAGTTTGTCATTGTAAATGGTGCTGATAATGTTTCAATAAACAATTGGCATAAGGTGGATGCGGACTTTGCTGCACACAGAAAGCAAAATAAACTATTGAACAATCATGCGTTAAAGCAGTAGATGAAATTGCAAGTTTCTCAATAATTTAGGTTCAACAAATAGCATTCATTGACTTATCAAAAAAGAGCATTATCTACTTTTTAAAAAACTAATTACAGATAATTGTCCTCGAATAGATTGTTAAGAATTGTAGTTTCCACTTTATTATAGTTTATTGCTTCAGGCAATTTAATAAGAATACTTTTGCTGCTGGAGGGCATCACACGCCTAGCAGAAATTAATAGTGATGGATTAGGTATAAAGAAATTTATCTCTTCAACACCTCCAACATATTTAAGAGAGAATAAAGTTAATTAAATACATTTTTATCTGTGTTAAGCATATTCCCTAAAGATGTTTAAGCTGAAGGGTGAAAGAAAATCTAGAGGAAAACCTTTTTATTCACGTATCTATTCTCAATATCTATTGGGAGATAAAAAGTAAGTACAAGATTCAAAAGTACAATATCAAATTGTTTGATCCACTGGGTATGATTTCATGTTTCATTCTGTCTGGTGCTCCTCTAATAT
The DNA here is from genome assembly GCF_004010195.1 of Chiloscyllium plagiosum. Lineage (NCBI taxonomy): Eukaryota > Metazoa > Chordata > Chondrichthyes > Orectolobiformes > Hemiscylliidae > Chiloscyllium > Chiloscyllium plagiosum. Next base: position 63,218,972 of record NC_057714.1, read on the forward strand.
CCTTTCTTTAAGACTTTTAATTGTGATTCTATTTTCAAAAGGGGTTGCATTCCTACTCAAATTACTGGATAAGAGGAATAGACAAATAGACCTGGACTGCACACCATACTTTTACCCCTGTTTTTGGGCAGAAACAGAGTAATACTGAAATGAAAAATGAGTGTGTTTCTGTATTTTGCCTAATGTCAATCAGGGCCTAACCATTGGAGACAAAGACTGAAGTGAGTTGAAGCCTTACAGAGAGTCTTGTGACTCCAATAGGACTTTGATACATGGCAAATTCTCTGTGCTGGACTTAGTTGGAAGGTCTGAGGTTACAGGGCCAAAATATTAAAGCAATACTACCTGTAAGAACTCAGCTTTTCAGAGAAGCTTTCTTCTGCAATTCTTGGCATTTCAGCCATTCTATTCAGTGCAAAAATATTCGCAAAGGAAGAACAAGAGTGATATTGCAAACCATAATCATGACCACCACCACCACCATCCCTCCACACTCTCTTATTAGTTAGGTAACATAAGCAATAGATGGAGTTTCTTCAGGATGTCACTCTTGACCCTGTGACGTATTTCTGAAAGAAGAGAGGTGCTTGCAGGTGCCTATACCATGCCCAGAGTCTCTAACAATACAGAGTGAGCAACTGGACATCAGTGAGGGCCAGTGTAAGAGTAAATAAGAATTCTATGGGGAGGTGATTTCAGACCTGCAACAGCAGTTTCCCCATTACCACAGCTGGCACTGCCTATGGCAGTTGAGGTAACCATAGTCTTGAGTTTCAATGCTTAAGGTTATTCTGATCCACAGTTGGATCAATACAATGTTAGCCAAGTTGCCGTACGTTTGTGCAAAAGCAAGTCACAGATGCACTGCTGTAACTAGTTAATTCATCTTATTCCTCATGGGCATGAAGAGACAGCAGGAAAAAGCTTTTGCAGGATTTCTACAAGCCGGAATATTTTTAGATTAGATTAGATTAGATTAGATTACAGTGTGGAAACAGGCCCTTCGGCCCAACAAGTCCACACCGACCCACCGAAGCGCAACCCACCCATACCCCTACATTTACACCTTACCTAACACGACGGCCAATTTAGCATGGCCAATTCACCTGAGCTGCACATCTTTGGACTGTGGGAGGAAACCGGAGCACCCGGAGGAAACCCACACAGACACAGGGAGAATGTGCAGACTCCACACAGTCAGTTGCTTGAGGCGGGAATTGAACCCGGGTCTCTGGCACTGTGAGGCAGCAGTGCTAACCACTGTGCCACCGTACCGCCAATTTCTTACCACTTACTTGGCTATCGGTGTCATTGACAAGACCAGCATTGTTACACATCCCTAATTGCTCTTGAAACTGAGCTTTTCCTTAGGCAGTGAAGAGTCAGTCATATTGGATTCTATTGCAATTGATGACAATTGTCAATGCCACCATGATGATACTGGTTTTCACTTTATTACTTATATTTAAATTCTTCCAGCTGCTTTTGTGGAGTTTGAGCAAATGACCCCAGATAATAAGCCTGAGCCTCTGGATGACTAGTCTCGTGACATTACCACTATGCAACATTCTTTTTCAAGTGGCGTCGACAGCATTCATATGCCCCTGACCAATAAACTCGACAGCTTCATCAACCATAGAGTTTTAAACTTTTAAGGGACCCAACACCATAAAAAGTGTGCAGAAAACAGATTAAACAAAATCTTTGCCTCACATATCCTGCTTCCAAAGAAACATTTGCCGCAAAATTCAATTCCGTAGAACTCATTTTGTTTTTAGCATGGCTGCCATTCTTGACTGCTAATTGATTTCTGCTGGCTGTTGCTGAGTTTCGAGAACTGGTTGGAGGTTGTATGTTTATGTTACTTGCTGAAATCTTGTAAATTGGAAGTGGTGTGGCAAATCCTGAAGACCTAGGTCCTGGCTTCAAGGCAAATTCACAAAACATGGATTGCATTCTGCAGACCAAACTGGTTGTTAAGATTGAGCAGTTGGAAGTGTCTCCAGCTGTTAGTGAGTCCAAGCTGTCCAGTGGTGCTAAGTGTTGAGTGTGAGGTGAAGTTATGAATGTTAGATATGAAGAATGACTGATAAAGAGATTGTTGGCAAATGAATGAAAATGGGGTTATAATTTACCCAGTATCTAAGGAAAGAGTTCAGTTGTGAAAATATTGTATTTTAAGATTAATTCACTAATTTGGTCAATGGTGTGATAGCACTACTTCCAGGCCCTTGGGGCTAAAAAGCTGCCATTGACTGAGGTAGCTATCTGCTCCCACTACCTTCTCTGGGTTTATCCAGGCCTCCTGTCCACCTACTGTGCCACTACCTCAGTCCTGCATCTGAGAACTTTAGAGTATACTTCCTGCTCTATTGTGCCTATAGTCAGTCTTCTTGCAGGTCAGAACCTCATTCCCAAAGATTTCTAGCACCTGTTCCCACAATAATGCACATCTCCTTTACAGGTCAAGCCAGCTTTAAGTTGTGTATGATGAGCAACCACAATGTAATAGAATTCCTCATCAAGATAGAGAGTGACATAATTGATTCTGAGAGTAGGGTCTTGCATCTGAATAAAATAAATGATGATGGTATGAGGTGTGAGCTGGCTATGGGGAGATTGGGAGGCATTACTTAAAGGAATGGTGTTGGAAGGGCAATGGCAAACATTCAGAGAGCATGGGTGAGCATAGAAGATAGGAGCAACAGTAAGCCATTCGACTCCTCAAGCCTCTTCCACCAATCAATATGATCATGGCTGATCATTGAGCTCAATATCCCACCCGTTCTCTCCCCTGCCATATCCTTTGATCCTTTTAACCACAAGACTTATCTCTACCTCCTGTGACAGAGAATTCCACATACACCATTCTCCAGGTGAACAAATATCTGCTACTGCTGTCCCATTATCTTTAACCCTGCCTCTGGTCTCCCTCACCATCGAGAACATCATTCCTGCATCTAACCTGTCTAGTCCTGATAGAATTTTGTTGATTTCTAAGCAAGCTTCCCCCCTCCAGCAAATACAATCCTAATTGTCTCACTCTCTCCTCATACATCAGTGCTGCCATCCCAAGAATTGATTTAGTGAACCTTCATTACACTCCCTGCATTCGACAAGGTTCCCCATGGGAGACTGATTAGCAAGGTTAGATCTCATGGAATACAGGGCGAACTAGACATTTGGATACAGAACTGGCTCAAAGGTAGAGACAGAGGGCGGTGGTGGATGGTTGTTTTTCAGACTGGAGGCCTGTAACCAGTGGAGTGCCACAAGGATCGGTGCT
>NC_057714.1:63222718-63258455 GCF_004010195.1 Chiloscyllium plagiosum
TGGATAGGATAAATAGACAAAGTGTTTTCCCTGGGGTCGGGGAGTCCAGAACTAGACAGCATAGGTTTAGGGTGAGAGAGGAAAGATATAAAAGAGACCTAAGGGGCAACGTTTTCACGCAGAGGGTGGTATGTATATGGAATGAGCTGCCAGAGGATGTGGTGGAGGCTGGTACAATTGTAACATTTAAGAGGCATTTGGATGGGTATATGAACAGAAAGGGTTTGGAGAGATATGGGCCAGGTGCTGGCAGGTGGGACTAGATTGGTTGGGATATCTGGTCGGCATGGACGGGTTGGACCGAAGGGTCTATTTCCATGCTGTACATCTCTATGACTCTATGACTGAATGGCTTGCTCATGCTCCTTTTTTCTATGTTCCTATGTGTAGGACAGCTTTAAGTAGTGCTGACCTCACTCAAATGTGAGTCCCCTTACTGCCATTCTAGAACTACTTTTACTTCAGGAATGTGAACTTCTGTTGTTTAAATTAGCAGTCAGCATGAAGCTTGCATGATGTTTGCATTGGAAAGAATGGCGCAAATTAATCATACATCACAATCCCCCTTCCTCATTCCTTGCTTTCCTATAATTAACCTGGCTCCGAACACAGTTGAACAGTACAACTCAATTGTTTAGTTTCATCCAGTAACTGATACAATTAACTGTGCTATGACTAAGATTAACAAATGTTTCTTGTTTCCAGCAATGGAATTCCATGAAAATCTGAACAATATTGGAGTTAAAGAAGGCCTTAAAGGAAGAAAACTGCATAAAGCTGTTGAGAATTTTACTTGGAACATCACTATTCTTAAGGTAATTAATTACTAAGAATACCGTTAATGTAAGACACTCCTGATCAGCAATGAAATTTCATATCACAGGCACATAAGACATAAAGTATCTTCATAGAATGTTGTAATTTTAAACATATAATCATAATATCGTCACTGCACAAGGGAGGCCATTCAGTTTGCCATGTTTGTGTGAGCTTTCTGCAGGTATAGCCTTGCACATTTGTCCTAATAAGAGAATGACCTTAATCCCTCAGCCTCAATTGCACCTACCTCCACCATCCTTTCAGGCATTGCATTTCGGGTCCTAACTAGTCATTACATAATTACAATCTAACACATTGTCACTGATTTTTTTTGCCACTTACCTAAAATGTGTTCCTTGGTTGTGATCCTTCCACCAATGAGAAGTTTCTCCCCATCTACTTCCTCCAGACCCCTCATAATTTTTAATACCTCTATGAAATCTCCTTTGAACCTTCTCTTCAAGAGGAAAAGTCCCAACTTCTCTGATTCATTTACACAACCGAATCCCCAGAACCATTCTCACAAATTGTTTCTACACTCTGAATAATGTCTTCACATCCTTTCTAAATTGTGAGAACCAGATGCAGTACTTCATTGAAGACTGAACTAGTGTTTGATATAGGTTTAACATAACTTCCTGCCTTTGTACTCTGTGCCCCTACTTTAAAACTACAGGATAATATGTGCTTTATTAATAACTCTATCAAGCTTTCTTGCTTCTTTCGATACTATTTGTACATTGACATCCATGTGTCCCTGCTCCTATACCCCTTTAGAATTGTACCATTTATTTTATGCTGTTTCTATGTTCATCTTTCGAAAGTGAATAATTACACACACCTCTACACTAAATTTCATTTTCCACTTGTCCACCCCTTCCATCAATCTAAGTCCCTTTGAAGTTCAGCATTATCCTTCTCACAGTTCACAAAATGACCAATGTTTGTGTTGTTTTCAAAGTATAAAATTGTGCTTTGTACACCAATGGCTAGGTTATTACTTTATCAAGAAGCATAAGCATTCTAACACTGAATTCGTCTGTAACTCTACTCTAACCTTTCTCCAGTCTCAAAAAAATTGAGAAACAAAATGCAAAGCATTTTTTAACCTAGTTAGATTATTGCGTGTTTCAGATGTGCTTGTGTAAAAGGATCATTAAAACTATAGATTATGTTCAGCATAAATTTACTAGCAGGATGCCGGTGATGGGAAACTCTTTATGAGAAGGCAAATTAAATACTGGAACCATTTCCAATGCAGAACATTAAATGATTCAAGAGAGCCTTTCAAAATAATGAAGGGTTTTGACAGATTGAATAGGGAAAGATTGGAGAGCTGTTGACAAGGAAATATCAATGCAAAATGATCACTAAGAGTGTGAGAAGAGATGATAGGAGAAAAGTATTTACACAGAGACATGACACAAGAGAGTTTTATTTTCTGTAAGGATTGGTTGAGGCCAATATCATTTTAACTGTTACATTTTTGAAGCATATTTGCAGATATAAGACTATAGATATTGAAGTAGGGAATTAATTTTTATATGTTGCAGCAAACAGTCAATGCAAAAGCAATAGGCTAAGTGGCCTTCAGCATTGTAAATGTCAATTGTTCACAATGTTCATGACTATGATGATGATAAAAGATAACCCTTTTCCATAGCAATAGCAGTTAAAACAAACCTCAGATTTCTACTAAGAAAAACATGTTAGCATTATGATGAATAATCTCAAGAACCCATAACGGTTACAATTCTCCACTGAAATCTCTTTACATTTATTTAGGCCTGTGAGCACAGAAGGTTGAAAATAATAATGAAAGTACAATGATCGTGATTCACCCGATCTGTTAGAATGGAATTCTAGAAAAGTAGCCCCAGACCAGAAAGAGTTTAAAGATGCTGCTTGCTTATTTCAGAGGTCACACTAAATTTAATTTAATTTTTTTGTCATTTAGCATAATAGAACTACAAAATTATGATGAAGACATTTAATGGTATGTGTAGAAACAATTGCATTTCACAAAGGATTCCAGAGATTAAAACAACTAAATATAACAATATGATACAAAGAGGATTCATATCTGATAGCATTTGGAGCTTTCCATACAATTATATTAGTCAGGAGAGAAGAATAAAAGTAATTTGTGACCTGGGAAATGCACTGTTTTAATTTGTAGCCGAGCTTAATGTAGGTTACCTGAGGATTTTCCAGCTAAACAACAAATATCTCTCATAATGAATGCACACAAATCTGCATATTTGAATCATGCCCTTTCCCCAAGTGAAAACCACATTCATGGTTAAAGATAATTGTTATCATAAGGCCAAAGATTATAATTTCTATTGCATCAATCATTTGTCAAAATATTTTTAAATTAATCTTCAGTTTTACTTTCATTAACCTATATTTAGAGATGAGCATTTTTTTAAACATTCAAATTTTTGCTTTATTCTGAAAGATGCTAGTGTATGATTCCAGAGACACTTCAGTACCTTATGTAAGTGCCATATTTTTTCATGAACAAACTCAACCGATGTTAGCAAGCTATTTGATGTTAGAGTACATCATAATGTAGCCACAAAATACTCGTACCTTATACCAAAATGGTTCAGTATTCTAAATGGAGTCACTAGGCAAGGATGAAAATCTGATTTTCTTTTCTCCCTACCTTAGAGAACTTCACACCACTGTCTCTGCTTCCTCAAATGAAATCAACTTGGCACAGATTAAGGCCAGGGGTTTTGCCACAGCAGAGAGTATCTCTGTTGCTGCAAAAATGCCATAAGAAGTCGGGGACTCTAAGTCCCACCTCAAATCTGGACTTTCTCATATTTTTGGGGGGGAGGGGCAGAGAATATTGGAGGTGGTCTCTATTTGCACACACAGACAGCCCTTGGATGCAGCTGGTTATTTAAATGATCAACCGCCTTCAATGAAATCTGGTTGTGGAATCCCTGGAATGTGGATTTGATTTATTGTCACAATTTGATTTGATTTATTGACATTATTGTCACATGTACTGAGATACATTGAAAAGTGCTGAACCTTCCATAAGTACATCAAGGTAATAGAATAGATCGCAAAATATAGTGTTACAGCTACAGAGAAGGATCAGAGAAAGTAGGGGGTCGGTAGAATAATGGCAAATGAGCATAGCTTGGCACAAGGAGTGTGAGGGACCATGGGAGGGTACATGCCATGGGTTGGCTTGGAGCAATACTAAAAAAAAGAGAGCAAAAGAAATGATTCATGTTTTAATCTTTATTTCTGAATTTTCAACACAATGTCAGAGTGCCTATGCAGGCAGCTGCCCAGCCCAAATTAACACGCATTTTACATTTTAATGGATGTTTATTTTCTGCAAGTTACCTTCTGGAAAATGTTCCAATAACATTTTTTAAATAATCTGATTCATGCAATACATTTATCAGAAAACAGATTTTTTTTGTTTTCATGATCATATTTTCAATATATTTGCTGTTTTCCAGTACGTTTTCACATTTCTCTGCCTGCTTAACCTGACATATATGCAACTGAAAAGGAAACTGCATACTCTTGTGCAACTTGCTCAGCAGCCAAAGCTACACTTCTGCCGACCTAGCAAACCAGTTTTGCAAAATCTTATTACTCAAAAGTATGATGTTCTCGTTCATTGAAAAATCTGATGTTAATTTGTAATCTGTGGTGGTTAAAGTTACCAACATGCTAAGTAATTTATCAGCCTGAGATCAGAACATTGTTCTTTATTTATAGTGAATCCTAGCATGTACAAAACATAATACAAATGATGTCAGTCATTGACCCTGAAATCTAATCCATCTACTGATTTCTACAGTCAGAGTCATTAAGTTCTACAGCACAGAAAAAGGCCCTTCAGCCCATCCCATCCATGCCAGTCAAAAACATTCACCTAACTATTCTATCCCATTTTCCAACACTTGGCCCATGACCTTGTACGCATTGGCATCACAAGTATATGTCTAACTACTACTTAACTGTAATGAGAGTTTCTGCTTCTGCCACTCTATATGCAGTGAGTTCCAGATTTCCACCATCCTCTTGGTGAAAAAGCGTTTCTTCACATCTCCTCTAAACCTTCTGCCCCTCACCTTAGATCTGTGCCGCATGGGCATTGATCCCTCCATCAAAGCCAAAAGTTTCTTCCTGAATACTGTATCAGTGCCCCACATAATTTTGCACTTTTCAATCATGACCCCTCTCAATCTCCTCTGCTTCAAGGAAATCAATCCCAGTCTGTCCACTCTCTCCTCATAACTGAAACTCTGGAGCCCAGGTAACATCCTGATAAGTCTCCCCTGCAATCTCTCCAGGGCTATCACATCTCTCCAGGGCTATCACATCTCTCCAGGGCTATCACATCTCTCCTATAAGATTATAAGATGTAGGAGCAGAAGTAGGCCAGTCATCCAATGAGATCACGGTTGATCTGATAATCCTCAAATCCACTTTCCTGCCTTTTCCCAATAACTCTTGAATCCCTTATTGAAGAAAAATCTGTCTGTCTGTCACAGGTTTATATACTGGATCACCCAGCCTTGACAACCCTCTGTGATAAAGAATTCACACATTGACTACCCTCTGGGAGAAGACATTCTTCTTCATCTCTGTCTTAAATGTGTGATCCTTTATTCCGAAATTATTCATTCCCCCAAACTGACCTTTACCTATTCTATTATCTGCCCCACTGTTCTGCTGTCTCTTTGGGCTTTATCTCCACCTATCGTTTACTCTTCCCCCCTTCTCTCCCCCATCCCATGCCATCTTCTACATAAATACTAACCATTTCCTAGCTACCAACAGTTCTGAAGAAGGATCACTGGACCCAAAATATTAACACTCAATTCTTTCTGTAGACCTGCTGAGTTTTGCCAGCAATTTCTGTTTCTGTTACTATTTAGTAACTACTTGCTTAACTCTGCAACTTTTCAATTATGTTTAGATTAAGTGGTCTATGATTTCTCTATTGGTACCACATCCTTTTTTTTGTGCGTGATTCCGCTTCTAAACCCTGAAGTAAAAGTATGGATGCACAGAATTATTGATTGCACTGATCCCTTTATCTAGTGCAGTTCATTTACCATATTCACTTGATTAGAAATCCATGTATGTTCTTTCTTCTCCCTTCACAGGTATAACTTTTATAACAGCAAACCACACAGCTTGTCAAAATATTCATCACATAAAATAGAACTTGTAGTTGTAGGTTTCACACTGATAATGGAGGCTGGAAACTCACGATTCTGTTGGAGAAAAGGCAGTGGAGTGGCCTAGTTAAGTTGTACCTACAGAGCACCAACATGGATATAACATGACCACCTTCTATAACCTATGATTTTAACATTTTTTCTCTAGTCAATTAACTGCTGTAGAGAAAGTGTGGACTGCAGATGCTGAAGATCAGGGTTGAAAAGTGTGGCGCTGGAGAAGTACAGCAGGTTAGGCAGCATCCGAGGAGCAGGAGAGTTGATGTTTCATGGCTTATGGTCAAAACATTGATTCTCCTGCTCCTCGGATGCTACCTGACCTGCTGTGCTTTTCCAGCACCACGCTTTTCGACAATTAACTGATTTGGTCAACTCATAATACTAACCATATGATAATTACAGCTGTAACCTATCTTGATTCACCTATCCAGAGTAACGTTAGATGCTGCATCATACTTAAACCCTCCCCACCCCAAAATTATTTCTTCAGTGATTCAAGATCTTTTGTTTTCATATTCTAAACACCTTGACATCCATTAAAAGATTAGCTTTAACATTTGTGCACATGTTCTACTTCTAATTTTTATGTTATTGCACATTTAATTTTTGCTTTGTCATACATGTCATGTGTCTCCATAAGATCTCCTCAGGACTACCTCCTGTCCAAACTAAAAAGCCCATCTTTCTCAAGTTCCTCATAATTTAGATCAGTCACCCAAGAGATTAGTCCTTCTTTGCACAGACTCAAATATTTGAGTGGTTCACTTGCTTCCTGACAAGAATTAAATGCAATTCATGATATTTGTTTGATAATTTCTAACTTATATTCAACTATTTTGGCTGCTTAGCTTGACGATTTATCAGTTTTGTTAATCTGTGTTGGTTGGAAATGTTGCAAGTTGAATCTTTTAACACACATATCTATGTCTCTTTCAAGTTTATCCAAAGCTATTTCAGTACCATTCATGGACTTTCTGTGCTGTTCATTTTCTTTCTCATGTGCAATATTTTATACTCCTGATTTTAGATTCCTGATGAAGGGCTCCTGCCCAAAACGTCGATTTTCTTGCTCCTCTGATGCTGCCTGATCTGCTGTGCTTTTCCAGCACCACTCTAATCTTGACTCTGATTTCCAGCATCTGCAGTCCTCACATTCGCCTAATATGTTATACTTGTCTGCCTTAAATTCCATCTGCTTTCTTTTTTGTCCATTCAAGTATTTTTTTCATCTCACTTCTTAACCTTGGTACTGGCCTTGCCATTTTGGTGTAGTGTGGATTGTTTTCAAGTCCAAATCAGTGATATAAGAAACAGCAATAATACCAGTTCTGCCAGATAATTAATTGGAACTAATGTCATTGAAAAGTCAATGCAATTTGGAGGTTTGCAGAACATCAGTATTGAAGAATGGTTCAATCATGTATTTTCCCAGTGGGAAGCTGCTATCACAAGGGACATTGTTTGGAGAATTAGGGTCTTCAGTATTGTGGAGAAAGTGAGGACTGCAGATGCTAGAGATCAGAGTGGAGAGTGTGTGGTGCTGGAAAAGCACAGCAGGTCATGCAGCATTCCTGATGAAGGGCTCCTGCCTGAAACATTGATTCTCCTGCTCCTCGGATGCTGCATGACCTGCTGTGCTTTTCCAGCACCACACACTCTCGTCTCTTCAGTATTATGGTCTTACCTCCAATGTGTCCACTTTGATTGTATTGTTGTTGACTGCTAGCACAAGGAATCAGCGCCTGAAGTCACAGTGCTAAATATTTTGTGTGTTCTGTATCTCTGGGGTTTGTATATGTTGTACCTATTCAAACAATTTGTTTACTTAAAGCTAATTAATAATTAATTCACCACAGGGCCAAGCTGATCTATTGAAACATGCTAAAATTGAAGCATTGGACAACCTGAAGCAAATTCATTATGCTGCAGTATCTTGTGGTCTGAACAAACCAGGCACTGGGAATGCAGAACCGTCCAAGACAAGACGAAGCCTCGAGGCAATACCTGAAAAAGAAAGTGTCGATATTGGAGCTGGAGACCAAGTCGCTCAACCTCACCAGGATACAACCACTCAAAAATCTCTCAAAGCTGCCAAATGAGTACATCCAGTATAGAACATTTGGATTGCATTTCAAAGCCTTCTCGGTTGGTTGGTTGGTTTTAGTATTTTGTAAATCCTAAGGCACAATTCTGAAGGCACAGAATAATGTGACAAATAGAGCAATGAATGTAACACTTCTCCAAGTGAAAGTATACTACTAGTGGTGGAAGTATGCTGCTTCAAAGAAGTAGTGGACTTGCCATTAAATGTTCGTCTGCCAAATTAATATGTATATATGATGTCACAAAGAATTAGTTGAAATGTAACTTTTTTTCTAGTAATTTATGCTGCCATTTTACATTCTTTTTGTAAATGTTATATTTCTCTAGATACTTAAAATTCATGTCTTCATTTGATTGAAAATCGTTATACAGAAGAATATGTAAAGTATATATAAATACAATGAGGTGTGTGTCGTTATGCTACCCAAACATTGTAAAGCTTGTTGAGCCATAAATGGAAACATGTATTATTGATTGTGGTCACTGAAGCTTCAGTGCACTTTATGAAGACCATTAATCAAGGGAAAGCTGGAAAAGTTTTGCTGTGAAATCTGTTCCTTCAGCGATAGTTGTGAATGTCAAAAAAACATTTGAAGTCCTTGTACCCACCTTCTGGTGACCAAATAGGCAGCAGCAGCTTATAGCAGGTTGTTGTATATAGTTTCTATTTTGTGAAGTGCAACTAGAAAAGTTAGGCGCATTAATTTCCACAAGAAAGGATTTCTATGCCAGTAAAGTTGGTAATACACAGGATTGCCAGCCACCATGACTTTGTTTAATGTAATGATTCACTGGGATGGAAGAGGGAAATTTTTACCTCTGTTTCTCTTCTGGCCCATAAATCACCAAAACAGTAGAGAGTCAACAAATTATAAACAACATTGCCACTGTTGATGACCAATTAAACTAGTTTGGTTTGTTCAAAGTGAGGTAGAGATAAAGTTTACATTTGTTTCTGAAACAAAGACCATTTGAAGCCCATAAGAGTGAGTGGTCTAGTTTGCAAAAACGTCATATGTTTTGCCACTGACTTTTCTCAGATTTCTAATTTATATTTTGATTTAATTGGATCATAATTTATGCTTATTCTGTTGCTGAACTTTAAGAAAATAACTTTTACAAAATCCACTGTTGTAATCCATCCAGAAATGAGCTCGAGCATGCAAGAAAATGATATAGATACCGAAATAGAAACAGTACACAGTGATCCTAAATGCCTGAATCAAATATTATTTCAAATCTTCCTTAGACATTTGGTTTTACAAATTCACTGACATCTGTGTAAGGCAGTTAAGTGTAAAGGGTCGATGTAACCTTTCCCCAATACCGCCCCCTGCTCCTCCCATAAGCTACCAGATGTTTTCTGTTCTAACCAATTATAGGCTCTTAAACCATTTTTTGCAGTGAAAGGGACCATTTTCCTGTTCTTGCCCCTGTCTTAAGGATTTGTCTTCATCTGATGTACCACAGAGCAAAGAATGTGGACTCTATTATGTATATAGTCATCTCTGCTCAACCTTTGTTAAGCATTGGTAGGAATTTTTTCCTTTATACTAAAGAGAATGAAAAGAAAATCTGTCCTGTGATGTCATATGCTAGGTTTCAATTTAGTTTCATTTTCTTGCTTGCCTCTCACATCTGCATACTTTCAGTATAGTATGGCGAACAGAATTGTACACAATTTCCCTGCATGACAATACCAGTGCCTTGTACACATCCATTGTTTCATGAGAATCTCTACTTGATTCATCCATACGTCCTTACCAACCTCCCATTTTATTTTACAGCTGCACAGATTGAATTGTTTCAGTGAATTATTCCCCAAAACCCCATATTATTCTATCGTGTTGTACTCAAGATATTTAGTTTTTGCTTCCACTGTTAATTTCCCTCGCTAATTTTATTATTTTCTAATTATCCACATTAAATGTAATTTGCCATTTATCAGCTCATCTTCTCAATTTAAGGAGGTAATTTTATAGTTACAATGAAAATCAGCAGGTCTGATAGTATTTGTGTGGAGAGAATCGGAGTTAACGTTCCAAGTCAAATATGATTCTTTCCCATTACTTACAATATAGGACATTTTGCCTCTTAGCAACTGATCCCACTCTGGTATCCCACTAGTGATTGCTTTTGGGTTCACACAGCTCCATTCACAAACTCTATTTGCTTTTTCCGGTTTAACAATTTTCAGTCCACCTTAGAATGTATGACTTCCTCCCTACAATGACAGCATCACCAGCCTTAATAGGTATGTTTTAAGCCTAAAAATTGCCTTGGCATAACACAGCAGTACATTTAAAAAAATAAGAAAAAGGATCACATTACATGATGAACCCCGGGAAGCACAGAGGATCAGAGTGACCTTGATTTGCATGTCCACAAGTCCTTTAAGGTAGCAGGATGGGTAAATCAAGATTAAGAAGGGATATTTGTCTTTATAGCCAAGGCTTGGAGTTGGAGAGCAGGGAGATTATGCTGGAACTGTATATAACATTGATTAGGTCACAGTGAGGGTTTTGTGTGCATCTCTGGAATCCACATTAAAGGAGGCATGTGATTGCACTGGAGGTGATGCAGATCTGTAAAAATGATCACTGAATGACCTATCTCATTCTGAGTGACCACATTGAATCTTCCTCCTGATTAGAGGGTGCTGAGCTTCCCCACTCCGTTCTCCCCAAGAAGTCAGGCCTTTCTAAAGGATTGAAGGTTTAAGGTCCTGTAGTCTTAATATGAAAATATCCTTAAGAAGGGCTAAGTGGGACAAAATAAATCAGAATTATCAGGATGTTGCCTGGGCTGGAAAATTTCAGTTATGAAGAGAGACTGGACAGACTGAGGTTGTTAGACCAAAGGAGATTGAGAGGATTGGAATGTACAAGATTATGAGAGGCATAACTAGGGTAGACCAGGAGAAACTTTTCCTCTTGGTGAAGGGATAATGATCAGGAAACACAGATTTAAGATATGAGGCAGAGGGTTTAGAGGATATGTGAGGAAACTTTTTTTAACCCAAAAGCAATTCTGGAACTCTCTGTCTGAGTGTGGCAGAGGCAGAAATCCTCATAACATTTAAGAAATATTTAGATGCGCACTTGTGATGCCAATGCATACAAAAGGACCAAGGACTGTAAAATAGGACTAGAATAGTTCAATGTTTTTGACTGGTGATGACTCAATGGGCTTTTTTTGTGCTGTACACCTGTATGATAAAGAAAAGAACAAACAGTATATTGTCAGATGTAAGGTTTGCAGCTAAAACAATTTAAGGGTGTCACTTAAAAGGAGTAACTGTGTCAGGTTTACTTCCAGGGTTGTACATGCATTTGTGAAATCTGACCACCCCTGCTGCAATTTTAGTAAAGGTTCGGCCCACAGGCTCTTGATCTCGAATAGTAATGGATTTTTCATGTTGGCGAGTTTCTATGGTGTAGGGGGTGCCCTGGAATCAGCAGCCAGTCTTTTAAGTGGAGGCACTGCATTAGAGGAGTCACTGGAGAACATGGGCTGTGCCCGGGCCTCAGGAGGGACTAACTAGCAAAGGAGGATGCCGGAAAAAAAAGGAGAGTGGGTATCAGCCCAACCTAACCCCAGGGAGGGTCAGTGCTGAGGGAGTGCCGCACTGTCGGAGGGTCAAGGCTGAGGACGTGCTGCACTGTCGGAGGGTCAAGGCTGAGGGAGTGCCACTCTGTCGGAGGGTCAGTGCTGAGGGAGTGCCGCACTGTTGGAGGGTCATTACTGAGTGAGTACCGCACTGTCGGAGGGTCAGTGCTGAGGGAGTGCCGCACTGGCAGAGGGTCAATGCTGAGTGAGAGCCGCACTGTCAGAGGGTCAGTGCTGAGGGAGCGCCGCACTGTCGGAGGATCAGTGCTGAGTGAGAGCCGCACTGTCAGAGGGTCAGTGCTGAGGGAGCGCCGCACTGTCGGAGGGTCAGTGCTGAGGGAGTGCTGCACTGTCGGAGGGTCAGTGCTGAGGGAGAGCCCCACTGTCAGAGGGTCAGTGCTGAGGGAGTGCCGCACTGTCGGAGGGTCAGTGCTGAGGGAGCGCCGCATTGTCGGAGGGACAGTGCTGAGGGAGTGGGCATTTGATCAGCTAAAGCAGTTTTCAGAAATTGAAGCACTTTTGAGGTTTAGTCACTGTTGTGCACAGTAGGGTACCACAGACAACAGTGAGATATATTGACCTGTGAAACATTTTTGTGATGTCATGTGACATTTGCTAGGGTATCAGGTTTTAAATATGGAAATTATGTGCCCACAAGAGAGGCTAAACGTGATCTGAGTTTAAAATTTCATTTGGAAGATAGTACCTCTGACTGTGCTTTCATACGTAATATCTTGAAAAAAACATGTTTTCTTTACCTCAAAGATAATTGCGGAAACACATAAATATAATGCCTTCAAACCTTGCTACTTTTTGCCATAACTAGTTGTATTCAGTTTTTTGAATTCATTACAAAAGTGTCACGTGAGGACTTTGTGTGTTGCTTATACCATAGTTACATCCCACCCCCCTCCCCCAGCCCCGCTAATTCAGGGTCATCTTGTGCATTTGTTTCACTCTCTCCTGTCATGTAGAATGTGCTGCCGATTCTTTATCAGTTTAGAAAGCACATGTTAATTTTAAGTAAGTTTTACAATCTCAAATTAAAAAACAACATTGTCAGAAGTTGGCCTCAATCCAATGAATCAAATTAGAATTTTCAACCTGGATAAATGCAAGGTGA
The DNA here is from genome assembly GCF_004010195.1 of Chiloscyllium plagiosum. Lineage (NCBI taxonomy): Eukaryota > Metazoa > Chordata > Chondrichthyes > Orectolobiformes > Hemiscylliidae > Chiloscyllium > Chiloscyllium plagiosum. Next base: position 63,235,601 of record NC_057714.1, read on the forward strand.
TGCATTTTGGAAAGTCGAATTTGAAAGCTGAGTACAGGATTAAGGATAGGATTCTTGGCAGTGTGGAGGAACAGAGGGATCTTGGTGTGCAGGTACATAGATCCCTTAATATAGCCACCCAAGTGGACAGGGTTGTTAAGAAAGCATATGGTGTTTTGGCTTTCATTAACAGGGGTATTGAGTTTAAGAGTCGTGAGATCGTGTTGCAACTCTATATAACTTTAGTTAGACCGCACTTGGAATACTGCGTCCAGTTCTGGTCACCCTATTATAGGAAAGATGTGGATGCTTTGGAGAGGGTTCAGAGGAGGTTTACCAGGATACTGCCTGGACTGGAGGGCTTATCTTACGAAGGGAAGTTGACTGAGCTCGGACATTTTTCATTGGAGAAAAGGAGGAGGAGAGGGGACCTAATTGAGGTATACCAAGATAATGTGAGGCATATATAGAGTCGATAACCAGAGACTATTTCCCAGGGCAGAAATGACTAACATGAGGGGTCATAGTTTTAAGCTGGTTGGAGGAAAGTATAGAGGGGATGTCAGAGGGGGTTCTTTACACAGAGAGTTGTGAGAGCATGGAATGCGTTGCCAGCAGCAGTTGTGGAGGCAGGGTCATTGGGGACATTTAAGAGACTCCTGGACATGCATATGGTCACAGAAATTTAAGAGTGCATACATGAGGATCAGTGGTCAGCACAACATTGTGGGCTGAAGGGCCTGTTCTGTGCTGTACTGTTCTATGTTCTAATTGCATCATTGAATCGTAGAATTTTACAGAACAGAAGAAGGCCATTCAACCCATCGTGTCTATACTGTCTCCTAAAAGAGATACTTTTAGTAGTCCCAAACTCCAGCTCTATCTCCCTATCTCTGACAATTTGAATTCAGAAGGTCAGGCATTCATTCCTTGAAACTTGTTTTCCTCAACTCAATGCATTTTGCTAACTGGACCACAAATGACTCTCTTGTTAAGGTAGGAAATGTTGCCTTTGACTCCGATGTGATTTGTAGAATAACCCCACAGAAAGCTGATTTTATTCATTCAAGGAAGAGGGAGCACCAGACCTTTTATAGATTTGTTACATGACTGGCTTCAAAATTCAATAAAACTTGACTGGATCACCAAGAAAAGATAATACATGTAAATTGCTTTATATTGCAAATTTTTAATTTCATTTAATCTCTCTTAAGATGCAACTGCAGTATCTGTTCAAAATTCTGCATTATAATCACCTGGTCCAAACGTTGTGCTTTGACTAAGTTCTTATTTGAATAAGAGGCTTTTTTGAGTTGCAAAATACACCTTGTAAAATACAACTAAGAGGGATTCAGAGTGCTGTGGGAAAATTAATCAGTTTTAATCAAATACCTTATTTTTTGCTGGCTTTGAACGTAATGGAGAATATTTTTGGTTCCTGAAAAGTACAGAAGAAAGCTGCTATATAAATAAACCATATTACACAGGAAGATGTTTGCAGTTGGTCAGCACATCAAGGTTTCTGTAACACAAGTCTCTCTGCGAGAGGACAAATAAATGAAGGCATCCAGCCAAAGTTCAGGATTGATTTTAAGATTGATGCATCCTTGAAAACTAAATTTGTTCACCCTTTTCAGACCCAATGTTCTTTGTATATTGCAAAAATCAAATGTATGTATATGTATAAAATCAAATCATCATATATAATTAAAAATTAGCAGTCTGGATAGCACCAAAAAAGACTATTATGAGGCCTAGTAATCTGAATTTAAAAAACTGAGTCAACATAAATTAGCATGCAGAAATATTGCTGATGTTTTCAAAGGATTCATTTTGGAGGGAATGCTTGATTTAGTCCTCTTGTACTATTTGTGATATGAAGTCAAGAAGCTTCCATTTGTTCTCTCCTCTCAGTAGCACTGACTTTGTAACTAATGGAGCCATTTATGATTTCTTACCAACCGATTATTTCCCCCATGCTTTATTTACTCTTATGGGAACAACTGGATTGAAAAACCAAATGCCAGAATTTTGAGTAGAAATGCGACAATGTGAAAACTGTGTTTTTTTAATTAAAAATATTTTGAATTCAACTGTGCTGTTTTAATACAACATTCATATAATATAAAATGAAAGATCATATTTGTAAGAATAAAATGCTGTTTTCCCAAAGAAATTGTTTAAACATTTACTGACCCTAGCAGGTACATCACACAATTATTACAAATGGAAAATGTTTATTATTGAGCAACTGTTATATTGGACTATTGCCATGATGAAAGGGAGCATGTTAGGTCAGTTGGCAAGATATCTAGCGTGTGGTTCAGAAGAACAGCAAGAATGCATTTGTTCCAGCTGAGGTAAGCTTGGGAGCTGCCTCCTCAACCTCAATGGAAGGCAATGATAAGCCACAAATGAAAAAGCTGCCAAGAAATCAGCTCAGGATGAAGAATCAGAAGACAATGAAACCAGGACTGACATATGGTTATAGTGTGTATGGATGGATGAAATGAATTGCAATGATCTGCTAACCTACTGCAGCATAGCAGCATGCAAGATGACTAATAGGACATTCTGATATCAGTGTTGAAGAAAATAGTCTGCCAGGATTAATCAAGGATTTATGAGAAAACAAATGATATCTGATTTCTTAAGTTGGCAAGGAAGAGGCAATTACTTTCTAACTCCATATGCAATTTAACAAGTTAGATTGGAGCCATTAATAGTTGCTTTGTCTTGCTAAATGGAGAATGCCTCCTCCATGGATGAGTTAATGTTATTAGTCACTCATAAGATTTTAAGAATTTTTTTTAATGATCATTTTACTTATTGTGCATGTAATTTGAATTTTCAAAAATATGGTGGTTGGTCCCTGGGGAGTGTTGCTGAACAAAGAGATCTGCAGGTGCATGATTCCTCGAAGTCACAGATAGACAGGGTAGTTAAGAAGACATTTGGTATGCGTTCATTGTTCATAATATTAAGTATAGGAGTTGGGATGGCATACTGTTGGTTGTAGAGGACATTGGTGAGGCTACTTTTTAGGATACTGCTTACAATTCATGGGCAGCACGGTGGCACAGGGGTTAGCACTGCTGCCTCACAGTGCCAGAGACCTGGGTTCAATTCCCGCCTCAGACGACTGCCTGTGTTGAGTTTGCACATTCTCCCTGTGTCTGCGTGGGTTTCCCCTGGGTGCTCCGGTTTCCTCCCACAGTCCCAAAATGTATTAGGTGAAGGGGTAAATGTAGGGGAATGGGTCTGGGTGGGTTGCTCTTCGGAGGGTCGGTGTGGACTTGTTGGGCCGAAGGGCCTGTTTCCACACTAATTAATCTATCTATCTAATTCTGGCCACCCTTCTATAGGAAGGATGTTGTTAAACTTGAGAGGGTGCAAAAAAGATTTGCGAGGATGTTGCCAAGACTGGAAGGTTTAAGCCAAGAGGCAAAGCCTGAATAGGCTGGACCATCGGAGGTTGAGGGGTGACCTTATAGAGGTTTATAAAATCACGAGGGGCAGGGATAGTGTGAATAGCCAAGATCCTTTGGGTAGTCCAAAACTAGAGGACATACATTTAAAATGAGAGGGGAAAGATTTAAAAAGGGCCTGAGACCAACATTTTCACACAGAGGATAATGCATAACTGGAATGAGCTGCCAGAGGAAGTGGTGGAGGCGAGTACAATTACAACATTTAAAAGGCATCAGGATGGGTATATGAACTGAAAGGGTTTAGAGTGATATGGACCAAATGCTGGAAAATGGGTCTAGGTCAGATTGGATGTTTGGTTGACGTGGATGAACTGGACTAAAGGATCTGTTTCAGTGTTGTATGACTGACTAGATTAAAATTGAACTTGGCTGTCCGTCACTCTTTGCAGATTTTACAAGTTTGTACATTTGCAGTTCACTAATTAGCAATCCCTATATTTGACAAGACACCCTTTCTAATTAGCTGAGTTATTTTTTTGATTTCACAAACTGTAAGTCTCTTTCTTTGACACTTCCATCCATCTTTATATCATAAGACCTTTGTGCTTCTTTTTACTTCTATTTTATCTCATGAGACCAAATTCCAATAAGGGCCAAATGTACGTGTAAATAATGCCATACCAGGTTTACTGCAGACTTTTTCAAGCCTCCTCTTAGCAGAAATTATAAATATGGCCAGTGAAAACTCCCACCTCAACAGTGGGTTTCCTGAGAAATTACCATTGACAGAATGTCAGTGTTATTGTAGCCATTCCAATCTGAAAGGTAAAGGAAGGAGATCAAACCTGAGTAATTCCTATAACCTGGAGGGTTACACACATGTATCCAGGCTGACAGGTACAGAGAGTAATTTTCACTTTCACTGGTACAGCACCCTTTTAAAGTTAGGAATATTGTAGCCAAGTAAAAGCTGACAGAATGACTTCTACTTCACCACAACAGATGCCTTTTAAAAGATCAATTCAGTGACTGATTGTGAAAAAACAGCAAGACAGATTTTTGAAAGAAATTTACAAGAAGGTCTTGTTCCAATAGGTTGGACATCAAAGACCTCTGTGACAGCCTGAGCCTTATAAGATACTGTTGTCCTGTCATGTTGAGGAATTCACTCACCGTCTGTATACTCTGTTGGGTTATTGCCTCCTCGGTGTTTTGTGTCCACCTCCTGTGTCCTTTGAAACAACATTGTGCTGAGGAGAAGATAGCGCCTGCTGCTGCTGCTCATTAATGTCCTCCTGTTCCTGGTGTTGCTGCTGCTCTTGTTCGTCATCAGGTGTCAAAGAAAGAATTGCACGCTACTCACGTGCTGCAGCGCATGCCAGCAATGGACAAATGAATATCAAAGGCACAAAAGTCCCAAGATAACAGAAATGGTCACCAAAGATTTTCATTCAGGGGATGTAGGCTTTGCTAGCTAGGTCAGCATTTATTGTCCAAGCAATGTTCGGAAACTACACACAGAATAGTGAAAATAAGCACTTTTAATTCACCAAATTGACTCCTGCAACAGCAGAAATAACATATGAGGAGAGATTGAGTTGGTTAGAATTGTGTTCACTGCAGTTTAGAAGAATGAGGAGTGGAAACTATAATAAAAAAATCTATAAAATGTTAACAGGACTAGCCAGGTTAGCTGCAGGAAGGATGCTCCTGATGATGGATGAGTCTTGAACCAGGAGTCATTGTTTAAGGATAAGGAGTATCTGTTAAAACTGAGATGTGGAGAAATATCTTCCATCGAGTGGCGAGTCTGTAGAATTCATTACATCAGAAAGTGGTTGAGGACAAAACATTTGTGTTTTCAAGAAGGGAGTAGATATAGCTGTTGTGGTTAAAGGAATCAAAGGATATGGGAGAGGCTGGGATTAGGGTATTGAGATTGATGATCGGCCATGATAATATTCAATGGTGGAGCAGGCGTGAGGGGTGAAATGGCCTATTCCCAGTTCGATCTTTTATGTTTCTATGTAATTTTTCAAGCTTTGTCTAATACTGCTGTCCTTTTGCTGGCTCTGGTAAGTTTCAGAAATCCTGGGAACCCTTGTACAGTCACTTAAAGCCAGAATGGTATAAATCTGCTTTCAATTCTCTTCTTCATTTTAAAATTTTAGACCAAACACCTCCACGATGGTTTCCAATCCACCTGTAAACGCATACTTGGTAAATGTGGAAAGAAAAGATCATATCAGTTTCCAAAATGCTGGCAATTTTAGATCCCTACCACTGAACCTCAGTCTGGAAAACTAACTATCTACCTATACTTACTGCTTTCTGTTCTAAATCCAATTTGTTATCTAGGTTGTACACGTGGTGCTGAATTTTACCAAAAATTAGCAGTGTCAATTTTGAGGAGTTTCTCTCCATGAACCCTAGCAAGTTATCTCACAATTCTCCTCTGCTTCACTCATTATGAATGCACACCTCACGCTATTTTGCATTTGCCAGCAGAGGAAGTACTCACCACTGCCTGGACCTCTCAGGATTCCCAGCCTCAATGCCATTGTTAAAGCATGGGTCAGGAACTGCACTTCACACTGCGCGTGGTGGGAGGGAAAATGAAAACGAAAAGCTTCTGAGGGCACACAGCTGACATTTTATTATAAATACAAGCTCACATTCGTAAATGTGTGATCATCTCATGGCAGTTTGACTGTAATTGAACTGCAGCTGTAAGAATCAAACTAAAAAGGCTACTGGCCCTTATTACCACACTATCTTAGAACCCTGCCTATGGGAGTGCGAAACCTTCTCAAACACCCAGCATCTCACTGTTCAGTGTGGGGGCATCACATGCTGGCAAGTCTTTAAATGGTTGAAAATGTAAAGTGAAGATGAAGAAAAAACCTCAAAAAATGCTTTATTTGCTTTTTGAACAACAAATTAGTAGTCATTGAATGATGTCGTCGAAAGGTGTGGCACTGGAAAAAGCACAGCAGGTCAGGCAGCATCCAAGGAGCAGGAGAGTCAATGTTTCAAGCATTAGCCATTCATCAGGAATATGGGGAGTGTGGAAAGAGGATAAGAGATAAGATGCAGGTGGAGGGGTGATGGTGATACGTTGGAGGGGAAGGTGGCGCAGTTAGGTGGGAAGGATGATGGATAGGTCGGACAATTCAAGAGGACGGTGCTGAGTTGGAGGGTTGGATCTGGAATGAGGTGGGGGGGGAGGGGAGATGTAGAAACTGGTGAAGTCAATGTTGATGTAATGTGGTTGGAGGGTCCCAAGGCGTAAGATGAGGCAATCTTCCACCACACGGCATCAATGTCAACTTCACCAGTTTTCTTATCTCTCCTCTCTCCAACTTATCCCAGATCCAACCCTGCAACTTGGCACCACCCTCCTGAACTGTCCTACCTGTCCATCTTCCTTCCCACCTATCTGCTCCACCCTCCCCAGCAACCTGTCACCATCACACCCCACCTGCATCTACCTATTGCATTCCTAGCTATCTTCACCCCACCCTCCTATTTACCTCTCAGCCACCTTTCCCACCCTGCTCACATTCCTGATGAAGGGCTTGTTTCTGAAATGCAATTCTCCTGCTCCTCGGTTGTTGCCTGACCAGCTGTGGCTTATCCAGTGCCACACTTTCCAACTCTGATCTCCAACATCTGTAGTCCTCACTTTCGCCTAGTCAATGAATGATGGCTGTCCTCTACATTCACATCTATTGGAAGCGAGTATCAATTAACTCCCGTTTCACTCAATGGTACAGCATTCGACTGTGTTAAAGGTAATGTTCCTCCTGTGTTCATCTTCCTCCTTGAAAGGAAGCTGCCACTCTCCCAACTCTCCAGCATCCATCCCATCCGCTTTTTGCCTGCTTCAGTTGTGCAGATTACAGCATGCTTGGATTATGTAGCACATTCTGTCAGCAATGTACTGAAAGACCTACCCAGATTGATCTAAGCATCAGAACCCCATCTTCAGGAGGCTTATCATCCGCTCCATGATGGGCCTGGTTGAAGAGTGAGCTCCACTGAATCTATGATCAGCCATCAGAAAGGGGGTTGCAGAACGGATTCATCAGCCATGATTGAGATCTCAAAGTCAAGAAAATAGACAATATGATTCACATTTGGTTCACAGTGCAGTGTGAGTATGGAGGCAGACTGATGGGAAAGGCCATCTCGATTCTTGGTGACAGCAACATAGCTCCTCATTATTCAAAGATACCCTCAAACTCAGCACTTACACATTCCCTGCCAGCAATCATGCCTCCTCCGTGCAGCTTGATGCAGCATCCACAGCCACTCATGCAGCATTCACCAATGCAGCATTCTCAGATTCTCCCCTTGAGAGCAGGGTGCTCTAGACCATGGAAACCCCCCCTCCCCCATGACCTCCTTTCCAGCCATGCTTGATTATAACTACACCACCCCCCACCTTACAAATACAAAAATATATTGTTCCCCTTCATAACTGTCATTTCCTCTTTCCCCAGTCAGTAGCTCCAATCCCCATGAATAAGTTGCTGAGAGTCCTTCCCACAACTGCCCCACAAGTAGCTAGTCCTGGATGAGAAGTGCCCAGGCCCCTCACTGGTGCCAATAAACCTCCCTAACCACATCAGGCTTACTCCATCACTTTTCTTTTCATAAAAATTACTTACATTAGTCATACTCTCCCTCACCACTATGGAGCCATAGATTGACTATGACCTATCCATTGAAGACTGCAGAGGCATGGACCCCTGAGCCAGGCCATCCACACTGGGGATCTGATCATGGCCAACCCCTTGCACTGGAATCAGAGGTTGCCCTGGACTTAGCCGGGAGCCTGATTGACGGGTGCCTCCATGGGCTTTGGTGAGGACCCCTTAGATTTTGAGTTGTGGCTGTCTACTTACTGCACATGCAGAGTGTTTACTGAATAAGCTGTTGGCACGTGGTGCAGATGTGAGATTGATATAATGCACTGTGGTACAGCAAGACTTCCACCCACTAGACTGAGGACTGCTGTGCAGTAAGCCCAGCCACCTGGTTGGGGGACTGTGCTAGTTAGCATGGCAAGATCAGTTAAGACCTCACATGCTGGGACCATGGGGGGAGATGAGTACAAAGTAAATAAGGAATGTTACAATACATTAGGGGTTGATTAGCCTTACTTAGTGATAAGGAACATGTAACCTCATGGAGAGTGTATGTGCAGATGGTCTGACGTCCCTTGAGATTCAATGACATTGAATATCCTGCTATCAACATACTGGGGGTTACCACTGACCAGAGACTGAACTGGGCCAGCCATATAAATGCAGTGGCTACAAGAGTAGATCAAAGGCTAGGAATGCTTCACAAGTGTTATGGACTAGGTCAGACCACTCAAAACATTCTTTTGCAGGCAGCCCAGACCATAACTTTGCAATTTGTTTTGGTAAGTATGCATTGAAAATTACCCAGAATAAGTTAGTGAGGTCAACTACCAGGTTTTAAAACAGACAAAATTTTATTCACAAAATTACACAATGAAACACAAAGAACACAAACACACCATAAAGAACTCAGACTATCTAAACTAGACTTGTGCTGTTCTGAATATACACAACAGTTCCAGTAAGCAAACCCCTTAAACACAGTAAAAATTAAACTAAGGCTTATAGGTCGAAGTTAGAAGGGCAGAAGGAGAGAGAGCATCTAGCAGCCTGTTTCCACACAGCTCACTGCTGACCTCCAACTCAAACTTCAGTTTCTAGGACTGACCACTCCCCTTTCACTTCTAAAACATGAGGAGAAAGTGAGGTCTGCAGATGCTGGAGATCAGAGATGGAAATGTGTTGCTGGAAAAGCGCAGCAGGTCAGGCAGCATCTAGGGAACAGGAGAATCGACGTTTCGGGCATTAGCCCTTCTTCAGGAAGGGCTAATGCCCGAAATGTCGATTCTCCTGTTCCCTAGATGCTGCCTGACCTGCTGCGCTTTTCCAGCAACACATTTCCACTTCTAAAACATGACCACTTCGGTTACATATAAACAGAAGGCGTCCCAATAAACTCTTTAATCTCTGCACCAAACCAGTCTCATTGGAGCCTGAGTGGTTTGCGACTCCTCTGAAAAAAATCAAGGACACAGTATCCTTGAGGAAAGGAACAGCTTTTAATGAACCATCAATCTCCAAAGATGGCTTCATTTTTAAAACCCCTCAAAAAAAACTGGTTAGTAGTCTAAAACACACATATACACTATACTAACTATATACATGTAAACATGCACAACCACATGCGAATTCAGGCCATGGCAGACCCACCAACGAACGCCTCAATATCTCATTCGAGTCTCGATAACGCATCGGCAATCACGTTTTCGCAACCTGCCACATGCACAATTGTCAAACTGAACGGCTGCAACAACAAGCTCCATCTAAACAGTCTGGCATTTGTGTCCTTAATTTTTTCCATAAATGTTAATGGGTTGTGATCAGTGTATATGATTGTCTCAGATGCATTGCTGGCAATATGAACACTGAAATGTTGCAATGCCAACACCAAGCTTAAAGTCTCTTTCGCCACTGTTGAATATTTCTGTTAATGAACATTCAACTTCTTGCAAAAATACCCAATGGGTCTTTATATTCCCTCGTCATCCTCCTGCAGGAGCACCGCACCGACACCCACATCACTGACATTGACAGCCACCTTGAAAGGCTTTGTGCAATTCAGGCAGTGGTTAACACAGTTTTTAGGCTGTCAAATGCCTTTTAACAGTCCACTATCCACTGAAACTTCTCGCCCTTTTTTAACAATTCAGTGAGTGGAGCAGCCACACTGCTAAAATTCGGCACAAACTTTCAGTAAAATCCACTCAATCCTAGGAACCGTAGTACTACTCTTTTTGTTGATGGTGTGGGAATTCCCCAATTACTTTCATTTTTGCATCTCATGGGACCATTTGTCCATATCCAATAACATGGCTCAGGAAGGTGACTTGGGCTTTGGCAAATTCACTTTTAGCTAGGTTTACCATCAAGCCTGCCTTCCGAAGTCGATCAAACAAGTCCAATAAATGCTGTAAATGTTCCTTCCATGAGTGACTAAAAATCATCAAGTCATCAATGTTAACAACACAGTTGGGTAACCTGGCAATGACCTTATTAGTTAGTCTCTGAAATGTGGCCGGAGCATTTTTCATACCAAATGGCATGACTTTGAACTGATATAGTCCATTTGGCATTACGAAAGCCAAAAGCGCCTTTGCTCTCTCTGACAGAGGTACTTGCCAGTAGCCTCTGAGCAAGTCCCACTTAGAAGTGTAAGTTGCTTGCCCCACTTTTTCGACACAGTCCTCCAACTGTGGGACTGGATGTGCATCAGTCTATGTAACGGTGTTGACTTTGCGAGAGTCCACACATAAGCGTTGTGTACCATCTGGCTTTGGCACCATGACTATGGGTGAACTCCAGACACTGTAACTCACCTCGATTATGCCATCTTGGAGCATGTGCTCTATCTCCTTTTGAACCTGTGCCAACTTTAGAGGGTTATGCCTGTAAGGATGTTGCTTAAACAGAACAGCATCTCCTATCTCTACATCATGCACAATTAGGGTAGTACTTCCCAGTTTATTTCTGCATTATTTCTCCATGTGATAGTAATAACTCTTTCAGATCATTTTGATTTTCTTGTGGAAGGTAACTCAATAATTTATCCCAATTATTGACAACTTCCCCATTGTCCAATTTGATTTGAGGAATGTCTAATTCAGAATCCTCTGAACTTGGTTCTTCCTTCTGTGCTGTAATCATTAACACCTTCTCCTCTCATTTCCCTTCCCTATCAAAATACCTTTTCAAAATATTCACATGACACACTCTGTGAGATTTCCTCCTGTCTGGAGTCCTTATCAAATAGTTCACCTCATTCAATCTCCTTCAATTTGATACGAGACCACTAAACCTGGCTTTTAAAGGTTCACCCGTTACTGTTACTAGTTCACCTTATCCCCGATTGCAAAATTACAAATTTTTGATTTCTTGTCTGCTTCCTGTTTCATTGTCTGCTGTGATACCTTTCAATGCTGTCTAGCCAACTCTCCAGCTCTATATAATCGTTCTCTAAAATTTGACACATAGTCCAAATGTGTGGTCTCTGCAGTCTGACTTATTAATTTCTCCTTAATCAATTTTAACTGTCCTCTTACTTAATACCCAAAAACTAATTCAAATGGACTGAATTTGGTTGATTCATTCGGTGCATCTCTGATCGCAAAAAGTACAAACGGAATTCCCTTATCCCAATCATCTGGATAATCCTGACCACAAGTTCGCAACATGGTCTTTAGTGTTTGATGCCATCTCTCTAGCGCTCCCTGTGATTCTGGTGGTACACAGTAGATTCGAATTGTTTTATTCCCAAGTTATCCATACCCTACTTGAATAGTTTGATGTAAAGTTTTACCCTTGATCTGACTGGATCTCTATTGGTAGTCTGTATCTAGTAAAAACAATTGATTAATTGTTCTATAACCCTTTTAGCTGTGATGTTGTGTAATGTGATTGGCTCTGAAAATCTAGTCAACACATCCATTATTGTTAATATTTATTCCCACTTTTTGTTTGAGGTAGGGAACCCACGCAATCAATCAAGACTCTTGTGAAAGGTTCCTCAAATTCTGAATAGGTATTAAATGTGCAGGCCAGTAAAAATGTCTTTTTATTTTAGCCAGTGTTTTCCTCACTCCTAAATGATCTCCAAGTGGTAGTTCGTGACCACTCGAAGCACCTCCTTTCTATTACCCTACTGGCAAAACAATCTGATAAACTTCTGTCCATTTTTCATCTGCTTGAATGTGTGATGGTCTCCATTTCCTCATTAAGCCATTATTTGTTAAGTAATAACACACAGGGATGCATTCAATCTCCTTTTCTGTATATGCCATTTGATACAGCTGTTTTACGTTCTCATCTTTCTGCTATAACTCAATAAGCTTAGCAAAGCTAAAGATACTGGCATGTTTACTTATTTGTTCCTGCTCTGTCCTATTTATTTGATCAAAAAAAGTCCCTGATAAATCTATTTCACCTTTCTTATCCGTGCCTTTTGATCCCTCCTGCTACAGCTAGTGTCTCTGTGATCTTGTTACTGCACAATCAGAGAAAATTCCTGCATAAACATCATGCATTTCTTCAGTTGCCTGCATCTCCACTGGCTTTTCAACGAGAGAAGGCAATAAGCCTTCTGGTGAATCAGCTATATTATTTGCAAGGACATATTGTATTCCTGGAGCTGAGAGTTTGTCCACAAATTCTCTGCTCTTCTCTGGACACTCTACCCTCACCTTACATAACTGAGCACTTCTTGTCTTACCATGAATTCCTGTTACCAGTACCTTTTCTGGCAATAGTCCCTCAGGAGTACATATCTCCTCATCCTTCGGCATTACAGTCTGAGAGGATCCTGTGTCCCTTAATATTGTAACCTCTTTACCTGCTACTCCTGGCCTATGTGAATAAACTTTACCCTTGCATGTATATTTTTAAAGCAGGTATATTAAGGTTACTCCTTAATCAGCCTCTGATCATCTTGTACACTCTGAGGCAGTTGTCTAACTTCCCTTGTGCTTTTTGTTACGAGTCCAACAAAATTCCCAGGCTTGTCTGGATTTCCCACCAACACTGTGATTTCGTGTGGCTCATTTTATTACAATGAAAACACTGAAGCTTTTTAACTTGTTTGTCCCCCTCAAGGGTTTCACTTTTACCCTGTGGTAAGTTATCCTTATAATCTTCACTGAGATCTACCTTTCCCGTTCCACATGAGGATTTCTCTTTGCCCAATTTCTATCCCTCATGGACTGAAATTGATTCCGGAAGCCAAACCGAGTTTTTATGGACTAGTTCATAATCATCAGCCACTTCAGCTGCTAACTTTGATGTTTTAACTCTCTGCTCTTCCATATGAGTTAGTGCTGCTTCAGGCAGTGGACTTTTGAATTCCTCCAAAATATTTACCTCTCTAAGGGCATCATAGGTTTGCTCGATTTTTAAAGCTCCTATCCATCTATCGACATTACTCTGTTTGATCCTTTCAACCTCAATATAGGTTTGACCAGGATCCTTCCTTAGATTCTATAGGCTTCTGATGCAAGCTCATATGTACTGAAGACAGCTTTCTTCACCTCCTTATACCCCCCAGATAGCTCCTCTGATAGTGATGCAAAGACCTCACTAGCCCTACCTACAAGTTTTGTTTGGATCAACAAAACCCACATGGTCACTGGCCACTGCATCTGTTTAGCCACTTTTTAAAATGCGATGAAAGTGGCTCCCACATCCTTTTCATCCAATTTTGGCAATGCTTAAATATATTTAAACAGTTTCTCATCGGGCTTTCGCCCACCATGATTTGCTGATTCCCCACTCTCTTTCTCACTCGACTTGCCTTCAACCTTCATCTCCATCAGCCTTCTAAAGCTGACTTTCCTTTTTAAGTGCAGACTCCAGCATCTGCAGTCCTCACTTTCGCCTAGTTGATTTTAACCTACTGTGAATCCTCTTGCAAGGATGCCTTCCTTGAAGAAGCTCTCCTCCTTCCTCTACAAGTTTCCTGAAGAAGGGCTTATGCCTGAAATGTCGATTCTCCTGCTCCTTTGATGCTGCCTGACTTGCTGCACTTTTCCAGCAACACATTTTTAAGCTCTTTCATTTTTAAGTGTCAATTTCTGAAGTTCAAACTTTCTCTCTTTTTCTTTCTCTTCTGCTTTTAGCCGTAGCTCAAACTGTTTCATTTCTGCTGCCCTTTCCTTATCTCTCACCTATAACTCAAACTGCTTCATTTGCAATTGAATTCTTGCCATCTCTACAGATTTTGATGGTTTCTCCAGCAAGTTTAAATGCTGAGCTATTGCTGTAATTACCTCTCCTTTCCTCACAGAAGCAGGCAGCTCCAATCTCAGCTGGTCTGCTCATTCCTGCAGCTTGGTCTTATTCACTTATTGCAAAATTTCTAAAGTCACCGCATCCACATCCAGAAAATCTTTAGCGACTGAAAGAGCCATTACTATTCCAAGCTTTGTCTACCCAACCAAACCAACACCCCAAATAAAGACACTAACACCTACCACTCGCTGTTTAAAATCCTGCAAAGAGCCCCTCAATCTGTTATGGACTAGGCCAGACCACTCAAAACATTCTTAAGCAGGCAGCCCCGACCATAACTTTGTAACTTGTTTCAGTAAGTGTACAGTGGAAATTACCCGGAATAAGCTAGTGAGGTTGATTACCAGGTTTTAAAACAGACAAATCTTTATTCACAAAATTATACAATGAAACACAAAGAACAGAATAAAGAACCCCTACAGAACCCAGTCTATTCAAACTAGACATGCTGTTCTGAATAAACACAACGGTCCCGATAAATAAACCTCCTTAAACACAGTAAAAATGAAACAAAGACTTACAGGTCGAAGTTAGAAGGGCAGAAGGAGAGAGAGAGCATCTAGCAGCCTGTTTCCACACAGCTCACTGCTGACCTCCAACTCAAACTTCAGTTTCGAGGACTGACCACTCCCCTTTCATTACACAGGTCACTTCTAAAACATGACCACTTTGGTCTGAAGTCTCATCTGTTTACATATAAACAGAAGGCTTCTCAATAAACTCTTTCATCTCTGCACCAAACCAGTCTCATTGGAGCCTGAGTGGTTTATGATCCCTCTGAAAAAAACCAAGGACACAGTATCCTTGAGAAAACGAACAGCTTTTAGAAAAAGCAAAGCTCTGTGACACAAGGAACTCAATTCCTGAGTCCTCAAAGCCTGTCCACCATTTACAAGGCATAAGTCAGGAGTCAAGTAAAAAGTCATGGCATTTATTGGCTGTCCGCAGTTGCCCTTGAGAAGGTAGTGGTGAGCTTCCTTCTTGAACTGCTGCAGTCCATGTACTGCAGTAGACCCAGAATGCCTTTAGGGAGGGAGTTCCAGGATTTGTCCCAGTGACTGTTAGGGAATGGTGATATATTTCCAAGTCAGGATGGTGAGTGGTTGGAAGGGAACTTGAAGGTGGTGGTATTCTGCCCTTGTCTTTCTAGATGGAAGTGGAGGTGGGTTTGGAAGGTGTGGTCTATGGAGGCTTGGTGAATTTCTGCAATACACACTGCTGCTATTGAGTGTTGGTGATGGAGGGAGGGAATACTTGTAGATGTGCTGTCAATCAAGTGGGCTGCTTTGTCCTGAATAGTGTCAAGCTTCTTGGGTGTTGTTGGGGCTGTACCCATCCAGTGAGGAGTATTCCATCACACTCCTGACTTGTACCTTTTAGATATTGGACAGGCTTTGGGGAGGCAGGAGGTGAGTTTCTCATAGCAGTATTCCTAGCCTCTGATCAATAGGAACCTCCAAGAATTTGATAGTGAGGGATTCAGCGATGTTAATGTCGTTGAATGCTAAGGGACAATGTTGAGGTTCTATCTTGTTTGAGATATCATTGTCTGTCACTTGTGTGGTGTTAAATGTTACTTGCCACTTGTCAGCCCAAGCATGGATATTGTCCAGTCTTGCTGAATTTGAACATGGACTACTTCATTATCTCAGGAGCTGTGAAGGGTGCTGAACATTGTGTAATCATCAGCAACATACTCACTTCTGACCTTGGGATGGAGGGAAAGTAGTTGATGAATCAGCTGAAGATGGTAGGGTCTCGGACATGGCCCTGAGGAACTCCTGCAGAGATGTCCTGGAGTTGTGATGACTGACCTCCAACAACCACAACCACAACCACCTTCCTGTGTGCTAGCTATGACTCCAATCAGTGGAGAGCTTTCCCTTGATTCCTACTGAGTCCATTGTTGCTACAGCTCCTTGGTGTCACACTGTGTTAACTGTGGCTTTGATGTCAAAGGTAGTCAATCTCACCTTTAGAAATCTAATTACTTTATTGGTTGTAAAGTGAATAGGAAATCAATTTAAGATGCTTTTTAAAAGTTTAATTTTTTTAACTATTTGAAAAAGATGGATGACCTGACTAAAATTTAAATAGCTCCTCATCGAACCTAAAAACAATTACACACATACATACACATACTCATACAAATCACATCACACATAACTTTGACAGATCTCACATACGTGGTCAGGTATCCGGCAAACTAAGTTTTCAAAAAAAGACAGAATTCAAGAGAAGCTGATCTTCAGTCTTTTGTGCACCATAACTGCATTAAATAAGCTAAAGATAACGCTAAGCATTGATGGGGAAACTGTTGTTGCGAAACAATAAATTTAACATGGGCTCTTGGGTTTGCAAGATTCTTTTATTCTCTTCTCAAGCAGTGAAATAAACGTGATGGCATCACAGAGATAATCGCCACGCTCAGGAATATGCTCTGAAGTGGAAGCTTATTCAAAACAGCTTCACATGAATTTCTTACAAAAGTACAAAGAAGAAATGAAGAGCAGTAAAGATGGTAAGGTCCTTGCATGTGAGTGAACAAACATCTGGTGGGAAATACTCGAGAGATAACACAAAACAAAGGTTAAACTTTGCTGAAATTGTCAGCTTCGCTTTGTGAAATACTTTAGTGCTTAAGGAGGCTGTTGATACTATGAGACTGTACAGCTGTTGCTTGACAGTTGGTTCATTAAATTACATAATATATTGTTGTAACATCAGTGTACAGTCTGTTCTGAGTGTTACAATTTTTAATCTATCTGATACAAGGTGCCAGGAGTTCAGAGGAGCTTTGTGTAGTACCAGGAGATACCAATGCATTCTGAATGCCTGGGAAATCGCCGAGTGCATGTTTGCAGTCACTCTGAGGACACCCAAGACTGCATGTTCTTTTCTCTCTCCCAGCTCAGCCTGGGCCCTTCTGTAAGCTTTCCTCCCTTCCTGTCATCCACTTGTGCCATTTCACTCCTTAAAACCCTTCACCACTGCACTCCTTTCCTATTTACTGCAGCCTGAGATACACAAGGGTCCATGCCTTGAACTATGTAAATAACATAATGATGATGCAGGAGAGCACAAGACTGGGAGATTGGAGGAGAATGATTATGGTTTCAGCAGAGTAAACCACTGATCTGTAGAGCTGTATGAAGTTGCTGAGTATATAAGTTGCTGAGGTGTTCTAACACTAACATACAACATTCACTACCATCTTCTCAAAGACAAGGAGTGAATAACAAATGCTGGCCTTGACAATGATTCTCACATACCATGACAACAAAGAAAGTATAACCTTATCAACATTGTAAGGTTCAATGTACCTTCTATTGTTACGACACAATGGTGAACTCCTCTGGCTAGTATATCTCCCTGGGTCGTCTTCAGTCTTTTACTGCAAAGATGTTTCATATGAAAAAGGTACCTTTGATAGAATGTGTTGCTGGCAGTTACTCTGACGATTCACCTCTGACAGTTCACCTCTCTCTGGCTAACTCACAAAATACCTGCTTCTTTATACCCCAAATATTGGATCATCTCATTAGTTCAATGTTGGTAAAACAGTAAATTCAAAATTGATTAAGTTTTAGTATCATGGGGCATAATTTAAACCAATTGGTTAAATTCGAATGGTTCTCAACATAGCAACCACAACTCAGGTATTTGTTTCACAGCTAAATGTTACATTTTTCCAATTTTCTAGTACACTCTGAGACTGCTAGTCAGTCACATGACAGGTGCCTACAAGCTCTCAGTACAACACAGCTTTCACTCTCTCTTAAAGGTATAGTACACACCTTCAACTTCATAACAGTATAAGCCCATATCCACCCTTCGGGCTTCTCCTGTCTATCAAGGCACTCGGCACTACTTCCTTATAGGCAGAAACTTAAACTGCCTCATCCTCATCTATCATTGGTCTATCCCATTGTACTCATGGTGGATTCAGCTCGCCAACACTATCACATTGTCTCAAATAAATTAACAGGAAATGGGAAGGCAACAGATCATGGTAGCAATGGAGATAATAATAATGAATATGAAAGGGAGGGACAATTGTTATAAACTTAAAAGTGCAAATAGGGCCAGAATTTATACAAATAGTAAAAAAAAGCTGAATTAAATGCTCTGCATCTAGATGCTTGCAGAATTCATAATAAAACAGATTAATTGTCAGCTCAGTTAGAAATTAGTATGTATAACTGAATAGCCTTTACAAAGACATAGCTACATGTAAACCAAATCAATAAGGATGGTGAGATCTGTGCACGTGAGTGACCAAATATTTGGATGGAAACACAAGAAAGACAACACAAAGCAAATTATTCTCTGCTGAAATTGTGAGCCTTGCTTTGGGGAATTCTTACTGTTTAAGGAGATTGTTAGTGCAATCAAAATCCAAGTATGTGACTTTCAGGAAGGATATGAAGGTGCAAAGTGGTGGTAGGATAGCTCTGTTGATTAAAGCTCATATTAGTCCTATAGTGAGAGATGTTATAAAGTGCAAGATGTAGAGTTAGTTTGGGTCGATTTAAAAAAAAACCTAAGAAACAGAAATTGGCAAAAAAAAGCTTTGTGAGGTTGTTTAGAAGACACAAAGTGTCAAATTATTGGTCTTTTCACAAGGTTACTATGCCCTTGAGTTTTGTATTCAGATGGGGGTAATTGGCCAGGTTTCAATTTGGCTGGGTTTGAAAGGTTGGTTGGGGCCCTTTCTGTTTACCCCTAACAGATAATGCCTCCGGCCTAAGGCTTTCATGTCTTTAAAAAAACCCGGTATAATCAAAGGGGAGTGGCCAGCTAGCTGTGTAGCTAGCCTTCGTTTAGATTGGAGTTTTTGATTCAGTTCAGCAGCAGTGTGTGTGAGGAAAGGCTGCTGGGTACTCTCAAGTCCAGCCTGGTACTCTCTCTCTCTCTAAATTGAAACTTCAAAGCACTGGTTTGTTTCATTTTACGCTGTGCGAAGGGATGTGTTTACTGGGAATGTTGCAAGTATTTTCAGAACAGTATCATTAACTCAGGATAGTCTGTCGGACTTTCGGATCGGATAAGTTATCTGGTATTCTATTTTCTGTTCTTTGTATTTCATTCCATAATTTTGAAAATGAATTCTGTTTGTTTAAAACTTGGCCGTCGGACCAGCTAATTCACTCCAGGAATATTCACTATATACTTATCTAAAAAAAATAGCAAAGTTACGATCTGGGCTATCTGCTTAAAAATGTTTTGAGGGGTTGGGCCTGGTCCATAACACAAAGCAGCAATGATAATGTGAAATACAATATAAATCAGGAAATTCGAGGTAAGTATAATAAGGGCAATATAGTAATTTCTAGATTCTAGATTCCCTACAGTGTGGAAAAAGCCCCTTCGGCCCAACCAGTCCACACCGACCCTCCGAAGAGTAACCCACCCAGACCCATTTCCCTCTTACTAATGCACCTAACACCATGGGAATTTAGCATGGCCAATTCACCTGACCTGCACATCTTTGGACTATAGGAGGAAAACGGAGCACCCGGAGGAAACCCACATAGACACAGGGAGAATGTGCAAACTCCACACAGACAGTCACCTGAGGCTGGAATCGAACCAGGGACCCTGGTGCTGTGAGGCAACAGTGTTAGCCACTAATGATGGAGGATTGCAGTCCACATATAGACTGGGCAGCATGGTGACTCAGTGGTTAGCACTGCTACCTCACCAACCTTGGGTGACTGCCTGTGTGGAGTTTTCACATTCTCCCCGTGTCTCTGTGGGTTTCCTCCGGGTGTTTCGGATTCCTCCCACAGTCCGAAGATGTGCAGGCCAGGTGGATTAGATGGAGAAGCAGGTACAGGTGGGATGCTCTTTGGATGGTGGGTGCAGCCTCTATGGACCAAATGGCATCTATCTGTATTGTAGGGATTCTATGATTCTAGACTGGATAAACCTAATTAATAATCATGTTGAGGGGTCAATTTCTTGGAATATATGCCAGATGGTTTTCCAGAGTGGTACATTGAGAAACCAATTAGAGAATGGGCTGTTGTAGATCTAGTACTGTGCATTGACAAGGACTACCTAATAACCTTGTAGTAAGTGAACCTTTAGGAAAGAGTGACTATATATGACAGCATTTTATTGTTAAGTCTGTTAGTCTGAATCTGAAACTAAGCTCTTAAAACTAAATAAAGGAAAATATAAAGCGATGAGGAGCAAATTGGCTACAGTGGTTTGAAAAACAATGTTAAAAGGTATGATTGAAGATATGCAATAACTAACACTTAAATAACTAATGTGTCATGTACAACAAAACACATCCCTTTAATGCATAAAAACATAAGAAGAAAAGGCTTTCGACCAGGGCTGACTAAATAAACAAAGGATTACTTCGGAGGAAAGGAAAATGCCATAGGGTTGCCAAAAACAATGTATGGTAAGCCTGGGTATTGAGAGGACTTTAGATTTAAGCAAAGTCGAACCTAGAAATAGATTAGGAAAGGGAAAACAGAATATGAGATTAAACTAGAAAGTAACACCCAAAGCAGGCTATAAATGTTCATTTAGGTTTAAATAAAAAGTAACAAATATGGACCTATTACAAACTGAGTCAGAACTTATAATGGGAATAAGGGAATGATCGAGAAACTAAACAACTAATTTGTTTCTGTCTCCATGGAGCAAAATATTAAAAGCTTTGCAGAAATCATGGTGAGTCTGTGACTAAAATAAACGGCAAGTCATTTAGGGGAAGAGGAATTTCTCCACTCAGAGGATGGGAATGTTTGGAATCCTCGATCCCAGAGGGTTTTGGAGGGCGAGTTGTTAAATATGTTCAAGACTGACACTGATAGATTTCTACGAGAAATATCCAGGATACTGTGATAGTGGAGGAAAATAGGGTTGAAGTAGAAGATCAGCTATGAGCTCTTTGAAATGTGGAGTGGATTTGAGCACTGAATGACCTACACCATTCCTATGTGTTTATTAATCTAGCTCACCTTTATTGCCAGAATTCCCCACTATTCAATTATTACTCAATTCCCATTTCCCTCCAGAATGTCTGCCCACTCACATAAAAGGAGCCTTCTATTGTCCCAAGTGTTAATTTCTCTTAATGCTGGTGTGATTTGTTTTTGTAAAGACATTTTATAAATTCAATTTACTAAATTCAAAATTTTCTGGGGAGCTTGGTAGGTCTGGCAAAAGTTATGGAGAGAGAAATAATCCCTCAAGGCAATCAGTTGTAATAGGGAGAGGCTGAATAGGCTGGGACTGTTTTCCCTGGAATATCCAAGACTGAGGGGTAACCTTATAGAGGTTTATAAAATCATGAAGAACTTAGATAGGATAAGTTGACAAGGTCCTTTCCCTAGGATGGGGACTCCAAAACTAGACAGCATAGATTTAGGGTGAGAGGTGAAAGATTTAAAATGGGTCTAAGGGGCAACTTTTCCACACAAAGGGTGGTGCGTGTATGGAATGAGCTGCCAGAGGAAGTGGCGGAGGCTGGCACAATTACAGCATTTAAAAGTCATCTGGATGGGTACTTGATTAGGAAGGGTTTAGAGAGATATGGGCCAAATGCTGGCAAATGGGACTAGGTTTATTTAGGATATCTGGTTACAGGTGTCCATGCTGGAAGGGTCTGTTTCCATGCTGTACAGCTCTATGACTCTATGACTTTCTCACTTAATTGCATTTTAGAGAGATATGGGCCAAATGCTGGCAAATGGGACTAGGTTTATTTAGGATATCTGGTTACTGGAAGGGTCTGTTTCCATGCTGTACAGCTCTATGACTCTATGACTTTCTCACTTAATTGCATTAGTCTCAGTTGAGCTTGTTGTGAAGAAAATGTAGAGAATCACCAGGAGACGCAGAGGGTTCTTCAAGAAGTAGGTATTTTATTTGCAAACAAAAAACCGTGACACTGAGAAAGCAGATTCTCGAATGCCCCCGCACCTCAGGGTCTGTGGATTTTTATATTTTTTAAATCATATTTCTGTTAGCTTATCAGCATGTCCAACTATATTAATCAAAGTACCTCACTCTAGCTACACAATAGACCAGTGATGTTAGTTCCCATTATCTCTTTAGTTGTACATTCTACTTAATGTTATTCTAATGTCACAGTTAGATATTTACTGCTAACTGTGCTACAGTGATCTTCCATTCCAGACTAACGTATCATGATAGATATTTAGCTATTTCATCTATTACAATAGTCTCCTGTCTCAAGCTGACTCTACTAACTATTAATTAAATATTTTAATGTCATGTCCCTAATATTTATTGTCCCAATCCTGTCATAATAACACTTAACAGAGAAACTTGCTTTATTATTTGTGTTATCTCATCTCGTCATAGTGACCTTTCAGCCTTAACCTTACTCTGCTAATTGGTGTAACAGCATTCCACTATCCTTATCCCAACCTGCCTTCCACAGAACACAGATTGCCAGTGGTATTCATGCTTTAACCCTTCCCATACTTTCATGTTCGTTATTTTCCATAAGCTCTGCCCTGTGGGATT
>NC_057714.1:63258955-63276013 GCF_004010195.1 Chiloscyllium plagiosum
CCCCACTATGGCCACCGCTCCAGGAATCGTCTCCGCTCCAGGAATTGTCTCCCCACAACAGCCTCCGGTCTGGCGATAGCTTCCCCATGACAACCTCTGCTTCAGGAATTGTCTCCCCATGACAGCCTCCGCTCCAGGAATTGTCTCCCCATGACAGCCTCCGCTCCAGGAATTGTCTCCTCATGACTGCCTCCGCTCCGAGACTTCCTGTGATGGCCTCCACTCCAGGAAATGTTCCCCCACAACGGCCTCTGCTGGGAATTGTCTCCCCATGACAGCATCTATTCCGGGAATCGTCTCCCCGCGATGGCCTCCGCTCCAGGAATCGTGTCCCAGTGATGGCCTCCACTTTGGGAATTGTCTCCCCGCAATGTCTCTGCTTTGGGATTTGTCTCACCTGCAACGGTCCAGGACTCACCTCCCAGCGATGGCCTCTGCTCTGGGAATTGCTCCCCAACAAGGGCCTCCGCTCTGGGAATGGTCTCCCTATGACAGCCTCCGCTCTGAGACTCACCTTTCCACAATGGCTCCTGGTCTGGGACTCACTTCCTCCCTTCCCATTCAAATGAGTTAAAAATAAGTTTAAGAAAACTGGGATGGTCTTCCGAGAGAACACTGTCTTTAAAAAGTGTTCGGTGACATGACAGAGTTGAAACAGTCTTCAGACTCCGAAGAGACATGGTAAATGTTCTTTTAGATTCATAAAGTTGGTTCCTTAACAGCTCTCCTGTGCCAGCTTCGAGCATTATTCACTCAACAGTGAGGTCTGACTGCTGTTTAAAATTGGCTCCAGTCCCCGTGCTCTAATCAGGTATCAATACTTACCTGCCCAGCCCTTAACATAATTCACTTGATAATTAACCAACAATTGTGTAAATTCTCTCCCAAATGACAATGCCATCCTCTTCTAGTTCTACCAGGGCCTATGCCTCTGACAGGAAATTTCACCCATTGAGTGTGGAGGTTGGCACTAGTTCTCAGGGTGAGGCAGGCAGTAAAATGGCTATGGCTTCAGGTGAGGGATTACCAGTGGATCCAGGTGTAACTGGCTACCATGAAACAGTAGGTACCTGTATGTGGAAAGGTCCTGCCAAATATGGGGGGGTACTGCCCCAGAGTCTCGCAGTGTCTACAACTGAACTACAGATTGTTTATTTGGCTTTATCCTGTATGTGCAAGCCTGCAACAGAAAGAAACTTGCAATGTCAACTCCTTCCTTTCAAGCAGAACTATTTTATATCCAATGGATGTTCAGGTGTTTTAGGAATAATTCAGTATTTGAAGACATGAGTTGGCTAAATGCACCACGTGTTCAGTAATGAGCCACAAAGACAGGACAGTTTGAACATTGACTCATGGACTTTTCTGATTAATTAATCTCTGCTAAGGTGTAATGAAGATTTTCTTTCAAATAGCTTCAACATTCCAGGATGCCATTCCCAATCACCATCCATCCAATGACAATATCAAGAAAATTGGACTTGGCTTCTCCAAGTTCTAAGCCTTGCTTTTATTGAGAATGGGCACTTTGTGATGAACTGTTATTCATGGGATGTCTCACTGCCCATCTTCAATAAAATCTGAAAGAAAAGGGTGGAAATTCATCACAAAAATGTGGTTCCTAAAATCTAATTTGCAGTCACTAACTGTCGCACTAACTGTGTACTCGAGTCAAGGAGTCATACAGTCAGACAGCATGAAACAAACCTTTCGTTCCAACTCGTCCATGTTGTCCAAGTTTTCCAAACTAAACTAGTGCCACTTGCCTGAGTTTGGCCTATGTCTTTTTAAACCTTTCCTTTTCATGTACCTATCCAAATGTCTTTTAAATGTTGTAACTGTGCCTGCATCTACCACTTCCTCTGGCAGTTCGTTCCACATATGAACCACCCTCTGTGTGAAAACGTTGCCCCTCAGGTCCCTTTTCAATCTTCTCCTCTCACCTTAAAGATATGTCCCCCTAATTTTGAACTATCCCACCCCTATTCACCTTCTCTATGCCCCTTACAATTTTATAAACCTCTATAGAGATCACAACTCAACCTCCTAAGCTCCAGTGAAAAAAGTCCCAGCCTATCCAGCCTCTCCTCATAACACAAACCCTCCTGGCAACAGCCTGGTAAATCTTTTCTAACCCTATCTAATGTAATAATGTTCTTCCTATAGCAGGGCAATCAGAACTGTACACAGTGCTCTAGAAGTGGCCTCACCAATGTCCTGTACAAACTCTACATGATATTCCAATTCTTGTGGGGACCAGAGGTTTGACCAGGACCAATGTTTAACAGTAGCTGATCATACAGTGATCACAGCTTCACCTGAAATATCATTTGTCCATTTCCTCTGCTAAGTGGAACATGACATTAGTGTATTGGTTTAAAGATAACATTTCCATACATTAGAATGTATGAAAACTATATTGGTCTGGGGAGTGGGTACGTAAAGTACATTAGTCCATATATAACCCCTTCATTTGTGCAGTGACCAAACAAAACTGGTGAAAAGATGATAATCATAGTGAAAACAGAAATGCAAGTAAATGGTGATGCCTGCAATAAACATGCACAGACTGTACATCATTGGTGTTTCATGCTGTTCTGAACATTGATTCAGACACAACAAGCAAAAGAGACTTTTTTTTCAGCTAATATCTTTCAAGGTCATTTTAAACTTGTGATGCATTTCACTGCTGAACACTCAATTCTAAAACTGTGCTTTCCTCAGGTCTTACCTGCAGCATAACAGCAAACAAAGTGAACAAAACAAACAAAGCTTTCTGGCCAAGAGTCTGGGTGCAGCAACCAAAGTGGGCAAATTGTAATGAAACAGGAAAAGGAAGAGGGGAGTGTGCCTGAGAAGCATTGACAATAGAACACCGGAGCAACCTGAAACAGGAAGCAAGCATCCTGCTATCAAATCTGCTTTCTGAAATGTTGCAGATTTAGTGCATGACCCAGAATTTCTGACCACTCATCACTTTAACTTCTATTCCACTCTGACCCTTGTCTCCAGTCTGCTCAAATGAAACTCAATGCAAACTCAGGAAACATCATATTTTGACAAGGTATTTTGTAGCCTTGTGCCTTTGCAGTTAATTTGATAACTTTAAAGTTTAACTAATCCTGTTTCCTGTCAGACAGCAGGTACTGCCCATGGAGATAGCTGTACCAGTGCTATGGAATTGAAGGAAAAGTGAAATGGTACGTAGTGGGGATTCCCTCCCAGTTCAT
The DNA here is from genome assembly GCF_004010195.1 of Chiloscyllium plagiosum. Classification (NCBI taxonomy): domain Eukaryota; kingdom Metazoa; phylum Chordata; class Chondrichthyes; order Orectolobiformes; family Hemiscylliidae; genus Chiloscyllium; species Chiloscyllium plagiosum. The sequence continues at coordinate 63,262,186 of NC_057714.1, forward strand.
GGCAGGCATGATGCTTTAAACTCCTGAGGTCCACTTGCCTTTCCCATCAGATTCCTGTCAGGAGATTTTTCCTTCGCCACACTTACCCCCTCCTCCTTTACTGTTCTATTGGAAACAATTCAACCCACTAAGTTTCATGGTTTAGAATTGTGCATAGATATAAACCACTCATACTGTAATGATGATTGCTGGTCAAATGTTGCCACGTCTCATTGACTTCTATTAAGATTTAGTTGAAAGTAAACCCTGTGAAATATTAATAACGTACAGGACAGCTCTTTATTTTGCATTCAGTCTGAATTATAGCTTTTACACAGTATTTTTACAGTATTCATTTTTGATATCCAAGACATTAATGGGATTAGAACTGATGCCTACTCTACGTATTTCCCTCAAGTTGGACATAAGACCGTTGGCCAATCAGATCCTTTCAGTTTTCTAACCAGTGAATCAGAGAATCACAGCCTCTTTCCCCACTCTGGGGATTCTATGTTACAATTATTTTCCATTCAGGGAGAGGAACAAATAATCTTGTTCCCTTCACTCAAAGCAAGCTTGCTACCTGAAGTCAGTAATTGAGAACTAGTTTGAATAAAAGTAAATTTGCTTGTTTACCATCTTCTGATTTCACAAAAAAAAATAATATTCTTTCAACAGTTGAAAGACTTCTAATCTTGGAGATAGTGTTGGTACAATTACAAGATTTAAAAGACATCTGGATGGGTAGATGAGTAGGAAGGGTTTAGAGGGATATGGGCCAAGTGCTGGCAAATGGGACTAGATTTACTTAGGATATCTGGTTGGTATGTACGAGTTGGACCGAAGGGTCTGTTTCCTTCCAGTACATCTCTATGATTTCTCCCATATATTTTGTGGCTATACTCGAATCATTACATGATTCCTATTGTAGGTAAATCCAGAATTAAGGGACACTTTTAAAATGAGAGGTTGCCTTTGCAGGACAGAGAAAAGGAGAGTTTTTTTGTCTCAGTGTTGTGTAAAGTTGAAACTCTGCCTCAGAGGGCAGTGGAGTCAGGACTGTTGAAGCTTTTCAAGACAGAGTTGGATAGATTCTTATTATGCAGAAGAATCAAGGGTTCTCCTGGGGAGATAGAAATGTGGAATTCAAAACAGAAACAGATCAGCTATTATCCTAATGATTAGTGGAGCAAGAATGATCCACTTTTGCCAGCTGGGATTATTAATAAATTTTACCTTGCGCTAGCACTAACACTAACCATGACCCTGACCCTAACTTTCACTCACTCCTCCATTGTTCTTATTTTCTTCCTTTCATCTTTTCCCCATTTTTTCTTTGACTCTGCACTTGCTTAAAAGACATCTCTGATATCCTCCAATTTGGATGGAAGGTCCAAAAATATCTGAGCAAGTGAATAAAATAAAGAATTGCTGATGCTGGAAATCTGAAAGAGAAAGGAAATTGCTGGAGAAACTCATCAGGTCTGGTAGCATCTGTGGAGAGAAAAACAGAGTTAACATTTTGTGTCCAGTGATGTGCTGAGAGTTTTCAATCTGCTGCTGCTTAATGATTGCCTAGCCTTAGTTCATACCTGGAAACCAGAAAAGGTCTGTTTCAGATAGCACTTTAACTGCAACCTGATCATGTAATCTGCTTCATCTACAAGACTACACCTTTCATCAAACAGCTCCAATCAAAGTAAAATTCACTGCACATTTCAGTGTAAACATAATAAATGCTGGGGAAGCTTCAAATGCTGGAACATGTATATTCAATGGAAACAAATGAAGTTGGAGCCACTGATGCCATAATTTGTAAAGTACCAACATTCTGAGAAACTCAATTTAAAACTATATGTAATGGCAACAAAACAATGCCGATCTCCCCCCGTACATTATGATAATCCCGGATGATGTTGCAACTGAACAAGTCAGATCCCAGAATTAAATCCAACTCAATATTTTTCTTTTTTATTCAGCCAGGTTGTCATTGATTGAAACTGAGTGTCAGCTAACTCGGTTGGCTGGACAGTCAGTTTGTGATGACAACAGCATGGGTTAAATTCCCATGCCAGCAGGTAATGTGTGCAAGGAGTCAGAAGGTGTGGGTTGGGTTCTGAATGAATACTTTGTATCAATGCTCACTAGTGAGAGGCAATGTGTGTATAGATTTCAGGGAAAAGGACTATAATAAACTTTTAAAAATTAGCATAGACAGAGGGAATACTCTGGGTGGTTTGGCAGGCTTAAAAGTGGGAGGAGGCAATGGTTTAGTGGTTTTATGGCTGGACTGTTAATCCAGAGATCCAGGTAATGTTCTGGGGATCTTCGAATCATGACATGGCAGATGATAGAATTTGAATACAATAAAAATCTGGAATTAAGAGTCTAATGACCATGAGGGTGTTGCCAATTGTCAGGAAAACCCCATCTGGTTCACTAATGTCCTTTAAGGAAGGAAACTGCAATCCTTACCTGGTTTGACATAAAGGTGACTTCTGACTCACAGCAATCTGGTTGGCTCTTAACTGCCCGATGGGCAATAAATTGTAGCGATGCCCTCATCACAGAACTGAATAAACAAAATCTCCAGCGCCAGATATAATGCATCCAGTTTGTTTGGATGAGGTGAAGGAGGAAATAGCAGGGCCACTGGCAAAAATTCTCAATTCCTCTCTCGCCATGAGAGGTGCCAGAGGACTGGAGGATAGCCAATGTGGGATCGCTATTCAAGTAGGGAGCAAGAGATAAACTAGGAAACCACGCCAGACAGTCTAACCTCAGTTCAAAAGAATGATTGCTGGTGGTTTAACCTGATGGTCACCACACCTCAGGCAGGGGGAAAAGTTGAAAAGAACAGTCCTTCATGATAACCTCAGCCTAAAAATACCCATTAACCATGATTCTCTGTTTCCTGTCATTTAGCCAATTTTCTATTCACCTTGCTTTATCCCTTTAAATTCATTACTGGCAAGTTGTTTTGTGACACTATCAAACTCTCTCTGGGAGTATGTATATTATATCAACTCTGCGTGGTTTGGCAGGCTTAAAAGTAGGAGGAGGCAATGGCATAGTGGTATTATCTCATCAGGACTTTCTGTTACCTCTTCAAAAAAACCCTTGCAATTTAGGGAAATATGACTTTCCCATAAGAAATTCATACTGGACACCCATATCCAGAACAAACTCTCCAACTCCCACAATTACCTGAATTAAAATACATCCTCACAGCCTGCTTCCTGTAAAGACTCTATGCCATTCTCCCAGTTTCTCTGGCTCCATCGCATCTGTTCTGATGATGCCACTTTCCACGTTGTTCAACTGACGATTCTTTGTCGTTATGGTTGACAGGGCCCTTGGCCAGGTCTGACCCATTTCCGGCACTTCTGTGCTCAGCCTTTCTCTTCCCTCCCAAAATGATAGGGCCCCTTGGTCCTCATCTACCTATCAGCATCCACATCCAAAGGATCATGAGTCATCATTTCCGACGTGGATGCCACCATGCCACATATTTCCCTCCCCTCCCTGTCAGGCGTTCACAGGGACCGTTCCCTTCTCCACCACTCCCAACACCTTCCCACAATGCCCCTACCCCCAGCACTTACCATACAATCAGCTATGAGGAAAGATTGGATAGACTAGAGTTGTTATCCTGAGAATGTAGGAAGCTGAGTGGTGACTTAACTGAAGTGTAAAAAAAAGAGGTTTGGATAGAGAGGACAGGGAAGATCTATTTCCCTGGGAGGTCAATTAATGGGGGACATGGCTTGCCGGTGATAGGCAGAAGGATTCGAGGAGGCAGCATAGTAAGAGAGTGGTGAGGGTCTGGAGTATTCTGTCCAGTAATAGTGGTTGAGGCAGAAAACCTCAACTTATTGAAAAGGAACGTGGATCTACACCAGAAGCTACAGTCCAGGTGCTGAAACTGGGATTACAATGGCAGCTGACAGACTCTTCTGGAGCAGTCATGATAGGCCAAGTAGTCTCTTTCTGCTACTACAACATTTCTGTGGTTCTAACATCCATCTAATGATTGCATAAATATGTCAGATCTGAAATCACTTCCTAAACATCTGAACAAATTGGTTTCCTCCTTCAAGGCCATTCTTTAAATAAAACAAAAATTATGGAAATATTCAATAGGTTAGGCAACATCTGTGGACAGAGAAAGAGTTAATGCTCCAGGCTGTTGACATTTCATCAGAGCAGAAGGAAGATGGAAATTTAAGAGTTTTAAGCTTTTTTAAGAAGTGAAGATATCAGGAACAGCAGGTGACATTGACTTACAAAAGATTTCATAACACAAACCCACTTGTATATTGCATTTTGGAAGGAATCAAAGGTTGTGCCTAGACACCCACGTTCACCCAGTACGACATCCAGTACACCCACGTTCTGTCTCCAAAAATGACCCTGAGCTTTCAGTTCCCTGGCTATCATCTCTGTTTCAGGCTTGCTGCAGTGCTCCAGTGAAGTTCAGCAAAAGGTGGAAGAACAGCATCTAATTTTCCCCTTAAGGATCCTGCAGTCTTCTGGACGCAATATCAAGTTCAATAAATTTGGGGCCCAAGCACCTTGCCCCTTATCCTTACTCCAATCTGTTACATCATGCCTTGTCATCACATGAACTTTTAAACTATTAATAACCAGCAGTAATCACACATGCAGCCAATTAGAAAATTACATGGAACATCCATTATGGGCAATGTGAACCATCAAACATCAAGGGGGATGCCGGATAGGCAGAACAGGAAGGGGTTAAATCAAAATGGAGTTGGGGGGGGAAATAAAGCACTGTGATGTCTCTCTTTAAAGGCAACGGGAGCATTGGTGAGCACTGTATGCTCCCTCTCCTATGACAGCCAGCACAAACATAACTGCAGAAGACAGGGCAAACAGTTGGCATAAAGTTACTGCTTTACCTCTCCAAGAATCATCACTGTCAGCTGAACCTGAGACAGACTGATTTCTATTTATGAAAGTTTGTCTGTGAAATGGTTGACCTACACACTGATTGCACCTCATTGTTAGGAACATTATTACAGTTCCAGGATGTCTCAAGTAAGAATGTTTCCTTAGTTCAATAGAATGCTTTGGAAGTAACAGATTGATTTGGGGAGGTATAGGCCTGTGTAGAACATAATCTTGCTGATGATGCTCACAGTTGGAATAAATAAAGCTTTGTCTGCTTGGAACCTTCAGCTCTGGGTGAGTTTGTTCCAGAACAGAAAAAATGGGTTTCTTTATTATTTTTAGATTTTTGTGTGTTTGGTTCCAATATGACAGACTTTTTTAAGGCAGCCTGCTAAAATAAGTCGTTAGAGTTATGCTTGGTTGCCATTTTAGCTGTTCATTGGTCAGCACCGTGATGGATTATTAAACATGTTCAGCTTCATTAAAAGTTCCTATCATTAATCTGAATAAAATTATGTCTTGCAATTTAATGTGTGTAGAAAAAAAGATACAGATCATGTGTACATTTAGTACAATAAAGAACAGCCACATGGTAGACTCTTCGCTGCCCTCTAGACAATTAAGAACGGGCAATAAATGCTGACTTAGTCAGCAATGTCCTCATCCCGCGAATGAATTAAGAAAAAAACTGAGAGCTGGCAAGTTTATGTATCAGATCAGGGTCACTGTGAAGCACTCAAATAAAATCAAAATATTACAGATGCTGAAGATATGAAATAAAATGCAAAGTGCTCAAGAAACAAAGCAAGTCTAGAGTCATCTGTGAGATAGTGTTAACATTTTGAGTCTGATATGATTGTTCTTTGCAAAATTAACTTTGTTTCTCTCACCATAGAGGCTGCCAGGCCTGCGCAGTTTCTCCAGCACTTTGTTTTTTATTTCACAGGGAAGAGAACAGAAGTAATGTGCAGCAAGTCAGGTTATATGTGAGGGAGACATTGAGCTGTGTGCAGCTCATCAAAAGAGAGGAAGCAACATCAAAATCAATGTGACTGCACAAGGAGATCATGAGCTGATTGGCTGGTGACTATTGGAGCTTTATTTCCCTTCCTTCAAAATTAGGAAGTCGGTCAAAAGAGCTGAGAAATTAAATTTAAAAATCATGTATTACATAACAATAATTATGTAAACATTCCAATATGTAACTGACAACAGAAGGGAGGCAGATAGCTTGAGGGACTTGGTTCTTTTAAGTAGTAAATTTTATTACAAATATAGGAATGGCAGGAGAGCTCTGACTCATGGAGTGCACATCCTGCTCTATTTGGGGACCGGAGGACGTTTAATGTGTCCTAGATAACCACAGGTGCAGAAATTGCCAGCTGCATCAACTTTCCTTCCTTGTTTCAGAACTTGAGCAGCAGCAGTTTTTTATTCATTCATGGGATGTGGATATCATTGGGTTGTCCAACATTCTATTGCCCGTCCCTAGTTGCCCTTGAGGTGGTAGTGAGCTGCCTTTTTGAATTGTAGCAGTTCACCTGCTGTGGGTTGACCCACAATGCCCCTCAGGTAGGAATTCCAGGATTTTGACCCAGTGGAAGTGAAGGAATGGCGATATATTTCTAAGTGAGGATGATGAGTGGCTTGGAGGGGAATGAGTAGATGGTGGTGTTCCCATGCATCTACTGCCCTTATCTACGTGGATAGATGTGGGGTTCAGTTTGGAAGTTGCTGTCACAGAATCTTTCTGCAGTGCATCTTGTACATAGTACACACTGCTGCAACTGAGCATTGGTGGTGGAGGGAGTGGATGCTTATGGATCTGGTGTCAATCACACAGACCGCTTTGTCCTTTGATGTCAAGCTTCTTGAATGTTTTTGGAACTGCACCCATCCAGGCAAATGGGGAATATTCCAGTACACTCCTGATTTGTGCCTTGTAGATATGGACAGGCATTGGGAAGGCAGCAGGTGAGTCATTCTCCACAGTATTCCTGGCCTCTGACATGCTCTTGTAGTCAGTGTTTATGTGACGAATCCCTTTGAATTTCTAGTCAATGGCAACCCCAAGAATGTTGATAGTGAGGAGTCAATGATGAATGTTGAAGGGCCAGTGATTAGGTGGTCTGTTATTAGAGGTGGTCATTGCCTGGCATTTGTCTGACATGAATGTCAGTTGCCACTTGTCAGCCCAAACTTGGATACTCTTGCATTTGAACATGGAATGCTTCAGGATCTGTGGACTCATGAATGGTGCTGAAAATTGTGTAATCATCAGTGAACATCCCCACTACTGACCATATGATGGTGGTACGGTGGGAGGTCATTGATGAAGCATCTGTAGATGGTTGGGCCGAGGGCACAACTCTGAGGAACTCCTGCAGAAATGTCCTGGAGCTGAGAGGACTGACCTCCAACAACCACAATCTTTCTTTGTACCAGGTATGACTCCAACCAGTGGAGAGTTTGCCCTCTGATTCCTACTGATTCTAGTTTTGCTAGGGCTCCTTGATACTACTCAGTCAAATGCAGCTTTGATATCAAGGGCTGCCACTCTCACTTCACCTCTGGGATTCAGCTCTTTTGTCCACGTTTGACCCAAAGCTGTAAACAGGTCAGGAGCTGAGTGGCCCTGCAGAATCCAAACTGGACATTACTGAGCAGGTAATTGGTGAGCAGATGCTGTTGATGGTATCAGTCGTATCACACTGTATTCCATCAGCTGGTATCATTGCTGCACAAAGTGAGAGTGCGATAGATAACACTTTTATCAATATGGTCACCTGAAAGCTTAAGAGTGGGTAGAGAAAGAAGGAATGTGAATACCAGGTTGTCAAGGTGGACTGGACAGTTGGTGGAGTTCTGAAAACACCTCACTCTCCAACCTACAAAACTGATACAAGTGATGGTTCATGTGGAGAATAAAGCCAGAGTCACAACATGGACATGAAATTGACTTTGGACAGAAAAGTGTGGTGAATGGTCCTTTTGTACAGTCATCTTTTTCCATGCTCATCCTGAATACAATAGACTTAGACTTTGATGTACAGGGCACAATTTCAAAATTTGCAGATGATATGGAACTTGGATGTATTGTCAACCAGGAGGAGGATGGTGTAGAAAGTTGATGGAATGGGTGGACAAGTGACAGATGAAATTTAAGATACAAAAGAGTAAAGTGATTAATTCTAATGAGAACAACGTGGAGAGGTAATATAACAAAAGGTAAATTCTAAAGGATGTGCACACATAGCAGGATATGGGGGTATCTGTAGATAAATGACAGAGAGGCAGAATAAGTTGACAGCGCAGTTAAGAATTCATAGGTAATACTGGGCTTTATCAATGGAGGGATATATAAAAGAAAGTTATGCTAAATCTGTATAAAATATTAGTTTAGCCTCAACTGGAGAACTGCATCCAGTTCTGGGCACTACAATGTAGGAAGAAAGAGAAGTTATTCAGAGAGGGTGCACAATAGATTCATGAGGATGGTTCCAGAGATGCTGGATTTCAGTTATACACAAAAAATTGGGACCATTCTCTTGAAGCAAAAATTGAGAGGAGAATTGATGGAGGCACACAAAAATCACAATGGTTGGGAGAAACTGCTCACATGGGTGGAAGGATTGACAATCAGATGGCATAAATGTAAGCTTATTAATAAAAGAAACACAGTGACACAAAAGCATTTTTTCATGCAGAAATGCACTGCCTGAGGGTATGGTGGGGGCAGACTGGATTTCACAAGGGACTTGGATCCATATCTGAAAAAGAAATATTTGCAGAACGTGGAAAAAAGCAAGGAGGTGATGCTGTGTAAATGTTCTTTTAAAGGGTCAACACAGATGTGGCCAAATGGTAAACTCCTGTGCTGTATCAATCTACAAATCAATGATCTGTTATCTATGAATTCTGTAAAATAAAACAGAGTCTTTATACTGTCAATTTTAACAATATTACTTTCGATATAACAGGCCAATACCTTAAGAAACACAATTTGGTTATGGCATTCAGTGTACATTCTAAGAATTCTGTGGGCGGTTCACTTAACATTCGAGATATTATGTTGAAAGTTTAAATCACTCCAACAAATATTGATATTATACCTTCCAGTGATTTTTCTCAGTTATACACCAGACATTATACATGTACGATATACAAAATTAAACATTCCAGCAATTGTATGTACTGTACACATTGTTAAATGAGTTGACATGTTACTGCAATTATTTGATAGCAGGTTTTTATAGTAGAAATAGTATAAAATATTCAGGCAACTAAATTTTTAACTAATTACTCAGCAATAGTGACTTATATTTCATGAAATTCTCAGTGCCTAGTTTTGCAAAATGCTCCTCGGTATGGGCACATACATGAGATAGAGCAGTTGAATAAAAAGACACTATTTCCATAACATGAAATTGGAAGCAGAATGTAAACACATTTCAGTGCAATATTGCTGATATAATCAAACAGCAATTAGCATAAAGGCAACAAAGCCACGAAAGAACACCAAATCAAATTGAGATGAATAAAATAGCATTATTCCAAGCTCATTTGGTTAATCATTACCAGATACAAAGTATTTATTGCATTTCCATTACTAAGAGATAATTAGAGTGAATAAAAGATTCCTGTACTCCAGTAATACATGTCAGTGATCACATCACTTCCACAACAGGTTGGTGTTAGAAACTTCAGAAACTGGAAAGGAATGGGAGATACCAGTTTAATGAATAGCTTCCTTTTGCCTAAATATCTTTGTAATTCAAAATACTCACACCAATTTTATCCTTTAAACTTATAGAGAGTTTATCTGAGACAGCTGAAATGGACATGATGGGCTGGGGGAGCTGGGAGAAGTAGAGAGGGTGTACCTGCATAGGATTCCCTACAGTGGAGAATTGTCAGCCTGATTACAATTCAATCACATCAGGCCTCAACTACGGGAATGATGCAGAGCTCTCCATTGCCTACTGTGTAAAATAGAAGATCCAGTGCACTCATGCAGACATATCCTCCAAGCAGTGCTCAAAGTAAATGAGAATGGCAGTCAAATCTGCCCCTGAAATGTTGTTGGTAGCCTCAAACATGTAAAGACAGAGGTGACCTTTCTTTCGGAGACAGTGAGGTCAGCCCTTTTCTAGTTCTAAGGAGTCTCTGAAAACAAATAGTCCCTAAGGAAGTCTCAGGGGAGCTCTCAAAATGAAAAATAATGATTTTGATCTCTGTCTCCCAGTCAAGTCCCTATATCAATATTGTTATTCACAATTATCACAACATTTAACTTACAAGCAGATACCAATTCAGTAAAATTATTCTGAAGTTGCTGTTCTAAAATGATTAAGCAGACAGACTTATTAGTGATGGAGGGCCAAAGGAGGATGATGATATACCTGCTTTTGGATTCAATCCTCAGATGAGATACTGTCTCAATTGAGTAATCAATGACCCAGAAGAGCCCCCCTCCCACTTCATGAAATTCATCTTCAATAAATGCCCTATTAAAAGCTGTGATAGTTAAAATCTCAAGCCATGTGATCTGAGCTGTCCTGAGGTGATAAAGGAAATGGACAAGTTTGTGTTATTGGGCAGATGGCAATGGTTGGAAGGATTGCCAAGTTCCTTTGTTTGACTGGTAGTAGGAGAGACCCAACATAGAGACTTTACGCAAAGATCTCACTCTGCGGCTACAGTGCATATGCTTGACCCTATTCATTTTTGAATAGTTCCTGAATTTTGCGGTTTTCCTGAGAAGCGTAGTAGAAAGGGAAATGGCTCCAGAGCCAAAATGTCCAAACATTGGGGGCCACAGGTAGCTGGGCTACTGAATGGTAGCTGGAACCAGATCAAAGTGCACTCCACGACCTTGGATCATGTGGAACTGGTGTCAAGTTGTGTACTCCTGGAATCTGCTGAGAATATGTGGCCAGTTTAGATTTAGCTGGTGTGGATGTGAGATGGTCACTAAATGTAAATTCATATGATTTAACCAATGTCCATCATTTAACTATAATCCAATATACATTATTAAATCACAAGGCCATTCATAAGGAGCCTCGTCAAAGTTGATATAATTTTCAGATTTAGAGGAGTGTCGCATTTGCCAAGCAATCCATACAGAATTTCATTAGCGAGCAGGAAATAGGTTTTCTAATAACACAGAGGCCAATGCTGGGAAAAATTAAATTCAGATGTCCAGTGGGCTGACAATGGTGAAATCAGAATCCTTGCTGTTGCTACTGTCATCATCTGGACTGGATCCTGAGTTGCTGGATGGTGACTCCAGAACTCCACCAGTCAGAGGGTCAGAAAAAACTGGGGATTGCTGTGATTGTTTTCTAATTGCTTCAGTGGTGTTAGGTTTCTGTGAAGTTTGAAGCTTCTTTGCCATTCCTGTTGATTCCAATTTTTCTGAGGGATGCTCATGCACCAAGTCATCATCATCTTTAGAAACCAAGATATAGTCATCTGAATTTCTACCTTCCGAATTCAAGGAAGTCAGCGATGTAGCCTAGAGATAAAAATGGCAACAGTTAAAAAACAGTGGGTCACTAATTCACAAAGCAATTGGTTATGGTGAACGTTTACAAAAGATTTAGATACGCATTTGTCAAAATTGTTCCCATTAGTAAAAGGATTCAGAACCAAAGGAGATCAATTTTAAGCCAAAACAACCAGAGGAATTGTGAGGAAAATCTTCTTTATGCAATGGCGTTGGAGTGTTTAGGATTTTTAATGTTTTGCCTAAGAACCCGTTGGGGGAGATTTAATTGAGGCATTCAAAGGGAATTTGGTATTTGATAAGAAAAGATGTGTGAGACAGGCAAATTAGACTGGCTGCGTTGTTCCTGCATACAGCTATTGCAGAGGTGATGGGCTGTAACCATTCTACAATATTATTTAATAAAAAAAAAGAAATATGCTGAAAAGATATAATTTTAAAACTCAAATATCAAAGTGAAGATTGAAAAGTTGATTAATACATTCAGCTGGTCAATGCATTTATAAAATTAACTCTGACATCTGTATTTATACAACATGCACTTGAAACTGAAATTTATCTAAGCAAAATGATGCAGAAATAATGTACTGCACAAGCAGGCTTGTCTCTTTTGGACTAACAATGTAAATTCAATCATTATTATGTATAAAGAGATGAGGTAAACTTTTAAATGCAATTCATAGCCACTAAAGCTGACAAAGAATTTTCAAAATAAGAAGCCATTCAACCCATTAGCCCATTACCAATATAAAAACAGAAACTTCGGGAAAATCTCAGCAGGTCTGTCAGCATCTGTTCTGGGAAATCAGAGTTAACATTTTGGGCCCAGTGACCCTTCTTTAGAACTGGTGGCAGCTACAAAAAAGAGTTTTTATATGAAGGTGGGGAGAGGGGAGAGTAAATGATAGATGCAGACAGAGCCCAAAGAGAGAGAAAAACTATTGGACGTTCAAAGTAGTGGTTAAAGGGCAGTCTGGGGGGCAATGATAGCTGCTGATGGGGGACAATTAGTGGGTGACAATGGGTAGTACTTGGTAGCAGCCCATGTAATGACATGGGCCTAGTGTCTGGGAAATCCCAGAACACGCTCCCTGAGATAAGGAGACCAAAACTATAGTACTGCAGGTGTGATCTCAGCACGTCTGTGAAGACATCCCTGTTCCTGTACTCAAATCCTTTTGGTATGAAGGCCAACATACCATTTGCCTTCTTAACTCCCTGTCACTGCTCTACATTTAATTTCAGAAAATGGACAGCAAGTCATAAGAATAGATCCTGTTGCACCTCCCTCTTTCCCAACTTATCACTGTTCAGATAAAAATCCCGTTTTTGCTTTCAAAGTGGATAATCTCTTATTTATCCACATTATACTTCATCTGCCATGAATTTGCCCACTCTACTTGCTCAAATCACACTGAAGCATCTCTGCCTCCTTCTCACTCTCCTACCCAGTTTTGTGCCATCTGCAAACTTTGAGGTATTACATTTAGTTCCCTCATCGGAATAATTTAATGTCGTGATTAGCCAGGGTTCAACCTGATCCCTATGGTATTCTGCTAGTCACTGCCTGTCACTTGGAAAAAGACCTGTTTGCTCCTATTTGTTGTTTCCCGCCTGTCAACCACTTCTCCATCCAAGTCAGTACACTACCCTCAAGCCATTGCACTTCAATTTTGCATGCTAATCGCTTACTTTATCAAAAACATTCTCAAAGTTCAATAAAATACATTCACTGGCTCCCCCTTATCAACTCTCCAAAGTTACATTCTTTCATTAATCAATATTGACTTTGTCCAATCCTGTCACCATTTTTCAAGTGCTCTGCTATTGATGGACTTTTAAGATTGACTCCAGTATTTTCTCCACAATCAATGGTAGGGAGGAGGAGTAGAGTACAAGAGTAAATGTATACAGAACATACAAATTGATTGTGAACACTTTTATAAGTATGTGAAAAGAAGAAGATTAATAAAGACAATTGTGGGTGCCTTCTATTAAGAAACAGGGAAAGTTATAAATGTTAGAGAACACAAGGGTCTAGTAAGAGGGAGTAAGTGAAGCAAATCAGAATTAGAAGTGAAATTGATAGGATTAAAGTTGATAAATCCTCAGGGCCTAAACAAGTGGCCCAAAAAGAATAGATGCACCGGTGGTCATCTTTCAAGACTCTACAGACTGGGGAACCATTCCTATGGATTGGAGGGTAGCTAATGTAACTCCTCTTTTTTAAAAAAGTAATTAGAGAGAAAACAGGAACTTATAGACCACTTAGCCTGACATTGATTGTGGAGAAAGTGCAACATGTCAGGCAGCATCCAAGGAGCAGGAGAATCGATGTTTTGGGCATAAGCCCTTCTTCAGGAATGAGGGAGGTGTGCCAAGCAGGCTAAGATAAAAGGTAGGGAGGAGGGACTTGGGGGAAGG
>NC_057714.1:63276520-63307787 GCF_004010195.1 Chiloscyllium plagiosum
GAGGGAAATATATCCTTGGTGGTGGAGTCTGTTTGGAGGTGGCAGAAATGACGAAGGATAATACGATGTATCTGGAGGTTAGTGGGGTGGTAGGTGGGGACCAGTGGGGTTCTGTCCTGGTGGCGATTGGAGGGGCGGGGTTCAAGGGCGGAGGAGCGGGAAGTGGAGGAGATGCAGTGGAGAGCATCGTCAACCACGTCTGAGGGTAAATTGCGGTCTTTGAAGTAGGAGGACATCTGGGTTGTTCGGTATTGGAATTGGTCCTCCTGGGAGCAGATGCGGCGGAGGCAAAGGAATTGGGAATATGGGATGGCGTTTTTACAGGGGGCAGGGCGGGAGGAGGTGTAATCTAGGTAACTGTGGGAGTCGGTTGGTTTATAGTAAATGTCCGTGTTGATTCGGTCGCTCGAGATAGAAATGGAGAGGTCTAGGAAGGGGAGGGAGGAGTCTGAGCCAGTCCAGGTAAATTTGAGGTCAGGGTGGAAGGTGTTAGTAAAGTGGATGAACTGTTCAACCTCCTCTTGGGAGCACGAGGTAGCGCCGATACAGTCATCAGAGTGTCCTCCTCTGCTGAAATCTAAACTGCTCCCAATCCTCAGGTCTGCTGCTATCTTTGATCAATTTGTATGCCCTTCCGTGTACCTGATGCTGTCCTTAATTTCTCTTGTTAGCCATGGTCAGACCACCTTTTCCATTTCATTTTTGTGCAAGACACAAACAGACAGTTATTGCAGATACTCCATGCACTCTTTACATGTTGCCCTTGCCTAACCACCATAATCCCTTAAGTAACATTTCAAAATTTTTTGTAATCAGCTTACACCTCATTTATTGGTTTCCTTTACTCAGAGTAAAGTATCAGATACAAGTATGTCACTCTTGGTCTTAATGAAGAATTCTATATATTGGTTTTCCTTCTCCAAGGGGTCTCACACAGCTAGAATGCCAATGATTCTCTTCTCATTACACACTATCCAGTCTAATTTGGCCTGTTCCTTACTTGATTCAACATGCTGATCTGGAAAACCATCGGGTACATACTCAAGGAATTCCTCCTCTGCAGTATTGCTACTGATTTGATTTGCCCAATCTATTTGCACATTAAAGTAGTCCATAATTACAGCTGTACTTTTGTTGCTTGCATCTCTAATTTCCTGTTTCTATGGAAAATAAAAGCATGAAAGCATGGGAAGGGTTAAAGCATGAAGACCACAGGTAATGAGCTCTGTGGAAGGCAAGATGGGATAAGAATAGAGGAATGCTCTTACACCAATTAGCAGAGCTAGTTTCCCTGTTAAATATCATTATGACAAGATTGGGACCATAAATATTTGGGACATGACATTAAAAATCTAATTAATAGTTAGTAGAGTCAGCTTGAGAAAGGAGACTATTGTAATAGATAAAATAGCTAAATATCTATCATGACAGGTTAGTCTGGAATGGAAGATCACTGTAGCAGAGGTGATAATAAATATTTAATCATGACATTAGGAAAATATTAAGTAGGGTCTGGAATGAAAGAGTTAGCACTAAATATCTAACCATGACATTAGAATACCATTAAGTAGAATCTACAACTAAAGAGATAATGGGAACTAACATCACTGGCTTATTGTGTAGCTAGAGTGAGGTACTTTGATTCATATAGTTAGACATGCTGATAAACTAACAGAACATCATAAAAAAAATATAAAAAAACCATAGACCCTGAGGTTCATGGGCATTCGAGAATCTGCTTCCTCAGTATCATAGTTTTTTGTTTGCAAATAAAAGACCTACTTCTTGAAGAACCCTCTGCGTCTCCTGGTGATTCTCTACATTTTCTCCACGACATTTCATGCTATCCCAACACTGCCATTACAATTTGGGCATCTTTATGTAAACCTCACGATCATTCTCTGCCCATTGATGTTTCTAAGCTCTACCATACAGATTTTACTTCACCAGAGCTAATATCCTTCTTCACTATTACATTAATTTCCTCTTTAGCAAAGGTTTTTGACCTACCTTTGGATGAGATTTTTATTGTTGTGCATATTGTAAAAGTGATATAAATTGGTTCAACCATGATTTCTGATTGGATTCTTTTTCAGTTTTTCCAAATATCTCCTTTTGCAATGGAACTCAAGATTTTGATAACAGTTTTTTGTTACAACTTTTATGATATAGCCATTTCCTTTAAATACAGATATTGGCTGATTTTAAACCAAGACTGCTGGTACTTGCAGAACTTGCAATTGGAACTTCAGCTCAGACTTCAACTTCAGTTCCTTCTTGAGTGGGACCATATCATTGGTAGCCCATCCAAATTTATTTCTGAATTTTACCCAAGAAACTCAGTGAAAATCATTTTCTCTCTCAAAAGAGCAGTGAAGGAACCTTGCCTCTGTTGTTTTTTCTATTTAATGTGTTGAATGTTGCAGTAATGGAATAATTAGGAACAGCAACAACCTGCCTGTAACATTAAAGAATGGTAGAGCAATTCACAAATTAAAATGACTAGGAAAAGAGACACCAGCTATGATGGGTGATCAAACAATGCTGAGAGAAGTCTTTTTGTAAAATAGTGGATCAGGTAAAAATGGCAGATGTTCTTCCTTGATGGATTTTGTTTGTGAACCAGTAGAGTTTTCATGACAATATGCTACTTTCATTATAAGTATTATTAATACTGACTTTTTAAACATTTCATATATATATATATATATATATATATCTTTCAAAACCCTAAACACATGGTGGGCTTTGAACATATATTTTGGATTACTAGTCTGAAGTGTTTGATTAATCATCCAGTAACTAATCAATATGTCAGCATGTCAATACAGTGATGTCAATTTTTTTAAAATTTGCTGACACATGACCATCACTCAGCTAATGGCGATCTGCTAAAATTTGAATGGTTATTTAGCTAGTTCAGAGTGAACCGGATAACCTTGAGGCTGCAGCCAGATGGAGAAACTAGTCCAGTTACATTATCATGGTGCTACTGTCCCCTCATTGTGAAAATAGGATATGGACAGCTGTGTTTAGATCAGAGTGGTGCTGGAAAAGCACAGCAGGTAAGGCAGCATCCGAGGAGCAGGAAAATCGATGTTTCGCGTAAAAGCCCTTCATCAGGAATAGAGCATGGTTAGCTGTGCTTTGGACAAAATGGAGTGTGCATGATTTCCAGGTTGTAAGGGTGTATTGGAATAATTCAATGTAAAGGTGAAGTGCCAGTGCAATAAATGTTGCAGAGAAGATGAGAAGAATGATGTACAGTACTCACTATCACAGATAATATGTTTAAGAGTTTTCCCTGGGCCTTGGTGCTGAGTGATGTATAAAGACAGATGTAGCAGGGATTTCAACAGTATAGTTGACAGAGCTGAATGTGAAGCAAAGAGACACTGATGTGTTGAGAATCAATGCCTGACCAAAAGGCAACCATTACTATTGTCAGTCAGCATTGGGTCAGGAGAGCTAAAGTGAAAAGGAGATGAGAGAGTGTTAGATAGTGGAGGAACATGAAAGAAACAAAAGATTTATAGGTGATCAGAGGACAGGAATGGCAGACAGCAACAATGCAACTGTGTGCAGTTTCTCAAATTAGTAATTCAGAGGTCCGGGCTAATGCTTTAGGTTCAAGAAAATCCCACAATGACACCTGGTGGAATTTGAATTCAATAAATCTGTAATGGAAAGTTGTTTTCACTAAAGGTGATTATGAAACTATCACCAATTATCACAAAACCCTGTTTACAATAGAACAATAGGAGAGAAAAAAATTGCAGTCCTTTCATGGTCTGGCCCCATGAGACTCCAGATCCACAGCAACGCGGTTACCTCTTAACTACTGTGAAAGGGCCTAACAAACCACTCTGTGCAAGGGCAATTAAGGATTGGGAGGCAAGAAATGCTGACTTTGTAAGTGAAACCCACTTTCTATCATTGACTAAAGAAAACATATCTTTGAGATCAAAAATGTTCATGAGTTCTATGCAGTTGGTTTTGGTAAAGGTGAAGGGTCAGAGCTCGGATATCTCTATCGATGTCTGACAACTTTTGAAATCCAACACCACAAAAAAACCTTAGCTGACCAAGCAGCTCAAGATAAGTTGGTCTGGTTCAGGTTGTTTAATTAACGTTATTGTGCAAACAGCTGCTTGAGCTCTCCAAATTTGGGTAAGCTGCAAGGGTCCTTGTGAAGGAACAAGTAGAGAGCTGACAGATGGTTATACATTTCTCAATGATTTGATAATAAGGTGATGATTGGCTGTCTTACCAGAATGTATGTTCAAATATATTATTTTTACTAACATACTCAGCGACAAGGATCAATATTTTACCTGTCAGCTAGTCAAGAGAAAATTATTTCTCACCTTTCACGAGGTGAAAAATTCCTGCTAAGTTTCAGTGTGTTAGTTGTACCATTTCTTAATTCTTCATGATTGCTCTTCATGTTTTCATCTTAAATTTGATTCTTCCTGGCCATTTGGAGATGATCCCGACCCAAATCATTGTTTCAAAACTGCATTTTAATCTTATTTTGCAATTCTTTCTAACACCATAGCTTGTATTAAACAGAAATTTAAGGATGTCCTTATTTATAAAAAGTTTTCTTTTGGAGAAATATCAAGCGTTTGAGAATCCTCCTAGAGCTGGAATGCGTAAGGTGTTTCTAACTGCAGTGCAATTCAAGGGAATGCACTGCTAATATTACTGCTCACGTGCATTTAATAAAATGGCCACTGTGAAAGAATAATAAAGATGATAAGGAAGCTTTCCAGCTCGATAAGAAAGTATATTCACAAAAACCAAACAACTGCAGATGTCGGAAATCACAAACAAAATCAGAAACTGCTGGAAAAATTCAGCAGGTCTGGCAGATCTGAACAGTTCTGAACAAAGGTCATGGGACCTAAAATGCTAACTCTGCTTTCTGTGTCAAGGTTAAAGCTGGAAGTAAGTATATAAACTCAGGAATAAGTATCAAGGTGGAAAGCAGAGACGGGCTGTATGTACAAGATCAGGATGAGATTGGAACATTATTACATTTGTAGCGACTATTTTTCAAAATCAGCCTGGTTGACTTCCTCTTGCAATTCCTTACTTGCGGTTCAGGGGAAGGGACACTACCATTGTACCACAAGAGGGCCCCAGGTCTGCTTTACTCAGGGCTCAGATGATGAGTTCCAGCTGAGCAAGCCATTGCCTGTTACTAAGGGAACTCATATTGAACAAGTTCCACAGGGGCATTAATTAGTGATTCCCCATGGGCCTTGTAGGGGTTATCACACATTAAACTGTTTGAAGAAGCGGCTGAGAAGTTAAACAATGAAGTCTGCAAATTAAAAGAAGAAATAGAATCTGAAGTACTGAAAGGTGTGACACAAAAAGCTTTAACAGCGCGAAAGCAGAAAGATCAAGATCAGGTATCTGCAAAAGCCCTAAAATCTGGAGGTGAGAACATATGAAGTACAATGAACGAGATCATTGATGAGATATGGACACCAGGTGAATGCCCTCGCGAGTGGACAATATTAAACATGGTCACATGCCCAAGATAGCATACAATGCTTTGGACATTGTGCCTGCTAATTCTTGTCAATCACTATCTAAAGTACTACTTATCAGCATCAGGCAGACAATTGCTCCCTGTATGATCAAAGAAGTGGCAGAAGAACAGGTTGACTTCATTCCTGGGTAGGGTTGCACTGGTCTGTTATCAGAAATTGCATGCAGAAATGTGAATGTAAGTAGGAAACCCAGCTTTGGTCAGTCTATGCTAAACCTTTGACACTGTGCCGGGTGATGCTGTATGGACTTTACAGACTCTCTAGTGAACCCAAATATCTAGAGTTGCTGGTTAATAATGCTTTAGAAGTCATCATTGTTGGTGATGGGCATATGACTCAAATCCAGTTTGAGAATGAAGTAAGCAGGGTGTTTTCTGTTACCCATGCTGTGTATTGCTGTGAGAGAGAAAATAATGAGAATGGTTCAGAAAAAGTTCCACAGAGGTGCAGCTGCATCATAGCATAAGAAGCCAAGGCATACTGAATCTGAGGTATCCAGATGCACTCATAACCATAACAAAGGAAAGACCAGATATTATGGCAGACCTAAGTTTAAAAAAAACCCATCTAGTTCAGTTACTATTGTGGAATGTGAGAGTTGATCACTGAACAAAGAAGATGCAAGCAAGATAAAAGCTTTTAAAAAGGTGGTAGGGCAGATGATGCTCAGAATCAGGTAGATAATAGAAAGACAAATGAGAGAGTTATATTAGAAGTAAAAGTTCAGGAGTCAAAAGTGTAGCTTGGTTAGACAGAAACAAGTAGTCACATGTGGACATTAGAAATGAAGACTAGACAGTCTTGTCCTGGTAGTAATTTTTGGAATAATTGAGGGTAAATACAGAAGATGATGATTAAAAAAATATTGTGGATAACCTTGGGTTGTGGACTGAGGGGTGCTCAAAGAAAGCCAAAGTAACAAAATGATGCCAACAGCTCCACTAAAGCCATGGTGAAAACAAACAAACAACCTGCCATTTCGGTCTCAGCAAAAGTTTCCATAAACATTTCCTAATTGCCTATTGTAAATATCAGAATGATTTATATTTTTCAATTAAAAGAAATGAACAGGATAACAGACAGCACTCAAAATAATGAGGGATTTCAGGCAAATCTACCTTTGAAAGTAGCACACTTAGATCTACTCAAAGCTACAAATATTAATAGCTGAAAAATGTGTTGCTGGAAAAGTGCAGCAGGTCAGGCAGCATCAAAGGAGCAGGAGAATCGACGTTTCGGACATGAGCCTCCAGGAAGGGCTTTTCCAGCAACACGTTTTTCAGCTCTGATCTCCGGCATCTGCAGTCCTCACTTTCTCCTACAAATATTAATACCCAGGGTCCTGTTCCGTAGACAGAATGAACTTGTACACACACTGCACCTGCTTTGGTTCAATAAAATAGGTGTCAGCCATCTGCTGGTTTATTTTTTACAGCAATGTCCTGACCAATTAAACTGCCTGGTTTAAAATTTAACAAAGCTTGCCTGTTAACTGCCAATCAGAATTAGATGAATTCTCCATGGCAGCATCTCTACCAATCAGCATTCTTCTTTCATGTACTAGAAATGTTGGTTTTCCTGTAAAGGGGTATTCTTGCAAAATGTCAAGAGTGCAAGCCAGAAAACTTCAAGCCAGAAAACGTGTTTTATTCCCCCAGCATATTCAAGTTGAGTACTACCAAACAGTGATTTGAAAATGATTTACTTGTTTGTGTGTTCTTGCTGCCTGTAGTCTCCGATTAGTTTAACATCCTTTAATGGAGGCTTAGAATAGGTTTACAAATTCCTGGTTCAAGAACATTTGGTTTCTAACTTCAACCATTAGATATAAGGACTCTGAACGCCAAAAGGTAGTGCCTGGAAACCAAAAGGTAACCCCAGAGGAAATGCCAGATAGAGCCCTCGAAAAGAAAATATATTTTATCAACAGATGTCAAACCTTGATGTATTTCCTTCCATATCTACCAGTGGCTTTCTCCATAACCCAGAATCACAGTCAAACTCAAGTCAATGTTTCTGGGGTAGGTGGATTATGCTTTACATTACAGGATGAAAGAAATTGTATGATTTCTACAGGGATGAATAAGGTCAAAGTTTTAATATTTGTCTAACGTTAAAGCAAATATTTGGAGTGAACAGGGAAATTAATAAAAAATGCAAATAAAGGCAAATTAAAAAGTGACAAGTCAAAGATTACATTATTAATTTATGGGAGGCTCTGGGGGCTATAATAATGTAGTCAAATTCTATATTAACATGGGCATTAAGGTTCTCACTAAAGTTATATTAAATACATGAAATTTTCATTCATCCTTTTTAACAATCCACATTATTAGTAATTTCTCTCAATAGACTTTGCCATTTTCGAGGTACCAGCTGTTAAAATCTGATTCTGTACATCCTGACAAAATGTATGCTTTTACTTAAAAAAAAGAGTTGCCTTCAGGTTAGATACCAATGATTAGCTTCACTTCAGTGAAAAAGTAAAATACAGGTGGTTTATTCATAGTCAATCAACGTGTACAGCTACCAGAAACCAGGAGGTTCATTGAATTTTTTAAAAAAATGTATTCACTCGTGGGACATGGGTGTTAATGGCTGGCCAGCATTCCTTGCCTGACCCAAGTTGCTCTTGAGAAGGTGATGATGAGCTGCCTTCTTGAACCGCTTCAGTCTGTGTGTTGTAGGTAGATCCACAATGTCCTTAGGGAGGGAATTTGACCCAGTGACAGAGAAAGAAAAGGGATATAACGTGTTCAGTTTTGGGCATCACTGCATTCAGTTCTGTTCAGTTATTTAAAGCAGGAATTTAAAGCCTTGGAGAGAGTGCAAAGCAGATTTACTAGAATGGTACCAGAAATGAAGGATTTTAGATACAATGAAAGATTTGCGAAATTGGGCATAATTTTCTCTACTCCAAGGAGAATAAGAGGTGACCTAACTGAGGTGTTCAAAATTATCAACAATTTTGACAGGGTAAAGGAGGATAATCTGTTTCCACTGCATGTCACTAACTAGGGTCACAATTTTAAGATTGCCAGAGAGACAGCTAGGACTGAGATGAGGAGAAATACCTTTACTCAGAGTTGTTCGGATTTGGAATGCACTTCCTGTGAGCGAGGTGGAAGCACATTCTCCGAGCTGGGTATATATTTGAAAGTGATGAATGCTAGAGAATGAGATTAACTGGGGTGCTCTTTCAGGAGCCGGTGGGTCAAAAGGCTATTTGGGCTGTAAAATTCTACGATTCTATATTTTCAAGTCAGAGTGTAAAATGGCTTGAAGGGACCTTGCAGATAGTGATATTCCCATCTTTCTGCTGTCCTTCTAGGTGGAAATGATCTTGGATTTGGAAGATCCTGTCTAAGGATCTTTGGTGAATTTCTGCAGTACATCTTGTAGACAATACACACTATAGATAGTATTACTGAGTGCCTGTAGTGGGAAGAGTGGCTGCTTGTGGATGTGGTACCAATCAAGCGTGCTGCTTTGTCCTGGATGGTGTCAGGCTTCCTGGCTTGTGCCTTGTGGATTGTGGACAATCTTTGGGGAATCAGGTGGTGACTTACTTGATGAAGTATTCTTTGCCTCTGACTTGCCTTAATAGCCACTGCATTTATACAGTGAGTCCATTGGTGATTCTGGTTAATGGTAACAACATTGAATGTCAAGGGGCAGTGGTTAGATTGTCTCTTATTGGAGATACTAATTACCTGGAATTTGTGTGGCTCGAAAATTACTTGCCACTGTCAATCCAAGCCTGGTTATTGTCTAGATCTTGTTGCATTTGAACATGGACTGCTTGAATATCTAAGAGGTTGTGAATGGTGCTGGATATTGTGCAATTATCAGCAAACATCCCCACTTCTGATCTTATGGTGGAGGAAAGATCATTGATCAAGCAACTGAAGATGGATGGGCCAAGGGGACTACTCTGAGGAACTCCTGCAGAGATGTCCTGGAGCTGAGATGACTGCCCAACAACCATAATCATCTTCCTATGTGCCAAGTATGACTCCAAACAGCACAGGGTTTGTCCCCTTATGTCCAGTTTTGTTAGGGCTCCTGATGCCTCTCTTTGTTAAATGTGCCCTTGCTGTCAAGGGCTGTCACTCTCACCTTGCCTTTAGACTTCAGCTGTCTTGTCCATATTGGAAACAAGGCTGTAATGAGGTCAGGAGCTGAGTGGCACTGGCGGAACCAAACTGGATATCAATGAGCAGGAATGTTGTCAAACAGATGCTGCTTGATAACACTGTCAATGATACCTTCTATCACTTTGATGATCAAGAGTTGACTGCTGGGGTGGTAAGTAAGTACCAAATAAAAGCCTGAATAAACTGTGGATGCTGGAAATCAGAAACAAACCCAGAAATTGCTGGAACATCTCAGCAGGTCTAGCTGCATGTGTTGAGAGAAATCAAGTAACAAATTACAGGTCCTGTGACCCTCCTTCAGACCTTTTTCCTCACTATCATTGTACCTTTGGGTATAGGAGTTGAGCTTGAACAAGACGTTGATGAGAACTCTTCTGGAGTGCTGTGTGCAGTTCAGGTTGCCCTGCTATCAGAAGGATATTACTTAAATTGGAGAGAGTTCAGAAAAGATTTACCAGGATATTGCCAAGAATGGAGGGTTTGAGTTATAAGCTTATGAGGTTAAGGGGTGACCCTACAGAGGTTTATAAAATCATGAGGTGCATAGATAAGGTGAATGGAAGGGTCTTTTTACTAGAGTGGGAAGTTCAAAAATAGGGTCATATTTTTAAGATGAGAGGATAACGTTTTAAAAAAGACAGAGGGACAACATTTGTACACAGAGTGGTTCATTTGTGGAATGAGGTGGATGTAGGTACAGTTATACATTCAAAAGACATTTAGATAAGTACATGAATAGGAAAGGTTTGGAGGGATATCGGCCAAACGCAGGCAAGTGGGATTAGTTTATTTTAGGAACTTAGTTGGCCTGATCTATTTGGAGCAAAGGGTCTGTTTCCATGCTGTATGACTCTATGAAGAAGGCTTGCTGGACCCAAAACATTAACTCTGATTTCTCTCCACAGACACTGCCAGGCCTGCTGAGATTTTTCAGCAATTCCTGTTTTGTTGGTGGCAATTATAGAGTTGGATTTGTCCTGCCTTTTGTTTACAGGACATACCTGGGCAATTTTCCACATTGTCATGTAGATGCCAGTGTTGTTACTGTATTGAAACAGCTTGGCCTGGGGAGTGGCAGGTTCTGGAGCGCAAGTTTTCAGTACTCATGCCAGAATATTGTCAGGACCCTTAGACTTGGTGAAATCCGGTGCCTCCAACCATAGCTTTATATCACGGGGAGTGAATCAAATTGACTGAAGATGGCATCTGTGACACTGGGAGCCACCGAAGGAGGACAAGATAGATCATCCACTCGGCAATTCTGGCCAAAGATTGCTGCAAATGCTTCAGTATTATTGTTTGCACTAATGAATGATTTTATTGTCACATATATCTTGAAGATACAGTGAAAAGTGATTTGTTACCACAATCTGGTGCCACTTTGAGCTAAGATAAAAGAAATTACTGAAAGAAGAGTTCATGTTCTGTTCAAAATGGGTTTCAACCATGACTCTAAGGCTTCTGCAGGGTCTTTGGAAGGTGTTCTGGTCCTCACAGTCCTGCTCTGGGAACAGCAACAATGCTGTCAGTGCCCCAGGAAACCTCAGCTCTGCCTGACAGCTCCAAGAGTCTAGGCTCCAGGCCTACTGCCACCAAGAATCCAACTCCAGGTACTGCCGTTGCTGCCAGAAGTCCCGATCCATGCCCCACTGACACCGCCCCGGCCTCAAAGATGAAGAAAAGTAAAAATAAAAATGATGAAAAGTACATGGAGAAGAAAATGTCGCAGGCTTGGGGCAGACTGGATCCTAAGAGTTTGAAAACCACCTACTGTGCCTTCACTGCCTTCTTGATGTGCTGGGCTCTTCCATCACTGAGGATGGAGCCACATTCTCCAGTGAGTTGTTTAACTGTTCATCATCATTTGCAACTGGATTGGCAGAGTTTGCAGCTGATCCGTTGGCTGTGGGATCTCTTAGCTCTATCTGTCACTTGCTGCATATGCTGACTCATGCAAATAGTTCTGTTTAGTAGCTTCATCAGGTTGACACCTCATTTTTAGTTATGTATCGTGCTACTCCTGGTGTGCCCTCCTGCATCCTCAATTGAACCAGGGTTGATCCTCTGGTTTGATGGTAATGGTGGAGTAGGGATATGCTGAACCATCAGGTTGCAGATTATGTTGGAATACAATTTGTTATGCTATATCGGGACTCCTGGCAGCAATGGGAGTGCCTGGAGTTGGATTCTTGCCAGCAGTAGGCCCGAAGCCTGGACTCTTGGAAGTGCCAGGCGGTAGCAGAGCTGGGGTTTTCGTTAATGTGAATTTGCTGTAATGCAATTGACAAATTGGGGACACTGTTTCTAAGGTGTGAACTTTTAAAACATCTGTTGGCTGTAATGCGATTAAATTGTTGGCAATGATGGGCAGATGATGGAATTTGTATTCAGTAAAAATATCTGAAATTAAGAATCAACTGATGACCATGAAACCATTGTCACTTGTCTGAAAAAGCCATGTCCTCCAAAGACTAATGGCCTTTGTTCAGGGAAGGAAATCTGCCATCTTCACCTGGTCTGGCCGATATCTGAGTTCCTACCCACAACAATGTGGTTGACTCTTAACTGCCTCTGAAATACCCTCAGTTGTATTAATCAGTACAAAGTCTCAACAAAGAAATGAAACTGGTCTGAGTACCTGGCATTGACTTAGTCATCAGAAACAACGTGGCAAAAACAGCCCTGGTGGCCCTGCAAAGTCCTCCTGACTAATACTGAGGAGCTAGTGTCAAAATTGGGAGATCTTTCTCAGAGCCTAATCAAGCAACAGACATAATCATACCTTACAATGTCCCAACACTACCATCGCCATCCCTGTATATGTCCTATCCCATCGACAGGAAATACAGACCCAGCAGAGGTGGTGGCACAATGCTATTCAGTCGGGAAGGAGTTCCCCTAAGAGTCCTCAATATTGACATCCCAAGAACTCACAGAATCAAGTTAAATATGGACAAGTAAAGCTCCTGCTGATTACCACGTGCCAGCTGATGAGTCAGTACTCTTCCATGTTGAACAACACTTGGAAGAAACACTGAGGGTGGCAAGGGCTCAAAATGTACTCTGGATGGGGGAATCAATGGGGAGCACCACGAGAGGCTTGGTAGCAGCACTACTGATCGAGTTGGGCAGGTCCTAAAGGACATAGTTGCTAGATTGGGTCTGCAGCAGTTGTTGAGGGAACCAACAAGAGGAAAAAAAACACATTTAACCTCATCCTTGTCAATATGCCAGCTACAGATGCATCTGTCCATGACAGTATCAGTAAGAATAACTAACGCACAATCCTTGCGAAGAAAAAGCCTCATCTTCTCATTGAGAATACCCTGCATCATATTGTCTGGCACAATGACTGTGCCAAATGGGACAGACTTCAAATAGATCTAGCAATTCAAGACTGGGCATCCATGAGGTGCTGTGGACCATTAACAGTGGCAGAATTGTACAGGCAGTTCTTCTATAAAGCAATAGTTGCATTCTTGTGCAACCCCACATTCTAGAAAAATTGTGCTTTGGAAGATTAGAATAGATTCCCTACAGTGTGGAAACAGGCCCTTCGGCCCAACAAGTCCACACCAACCCTCCGAAGAGCAACCGACCCCCTTCTGACCAATGCATCTAACACTACGGGCAATTTAACATGGCCAATTCACCTGACCTGCACATCTTTGGACTGTGGGAGGAAATCGCAGCACCTTCCCTTTAAAACACATATTGATTGCACAGAGGAAGATTTTACTATACACAAATGTGAAACAAAACCTCTTATTTCAAAACATTAATAACAGAAATTGAAGTATTTATGATTTGAAGTGGTGTGTATTATTTACATTTTAAACAGAGAACTGAAGCTGAATCTATCATTTGACGTTCACATGTAGCACATTCCAATATTTAGTAATTTATGCTAGAGTTAAACGTTTTGACAATGCTATCCATCATCAACCATTAGAAAATTTGAATGGATTTACCTCTTCTGTTTTCATGGTGACTTGCATCTCCCTGTCAGTATTCAGCAGCTTTTTGCTCTCACCTTCTGCACCTTCTCCTCGATTATTGGAACAGTAATGGTTATCTGCTATTGTAATCTCTTCATTTTCCTCTGCTTCTAGCTGGCTCTGGTTAAACCGCAGTGATCCTTTCAGGATATCTTTAATCTGTTTGTATTTAAGACAATGAATGGTCACATTTGTAAGATAGCAAAGCTGAACAAGAATTCCCAAAGCAAAAAAGGCAGTTTGAAAATATGTGGAAACATGATGTAGAAACAGATATTTAACATTTATTAGCTTTCTGAAAAAAAGAGCAACTGTGATGTTAATTATACTATCCTTCCCATCAATGCTCTACAAAGCAGTATGTATACAATATTGTTTGACTTCAGATTATCATGAAAAGTATATATCATGAAATTATACCACACATGCAATTTTGGAATCTACAGCAGCTTTGGGTAATTACAGAGTTTAAAAATAAAACTGCTTCCACATCAATCTGTCAACTGCTTTTAAACTGAGAAAGGTCAGTGAGAAGCTGTTATTCTTAGTACAGGGCACCACCAACATTGGGGACAAAAGAGGAGGAAAATCAAAATGGAGCTAATTGAAAGAAAGGACAAAGGGTGTCAAGATCAGCTGAGCAGAATGACTACCTTTCCGGCACAAAACTTTTAGGAGGCAAACTTGAGGATCTAAAATTTGAATTTAAGCTGTTGTCAGAAGCAACAAGTATATGCAGATTTTTATTAACCACAAAATGGCTTTTCAATTTAAAATAACACAACAAAATGGCTGCAAGTAATGATTTGACTCTGTGAACTCGAACTGATGCTTTGCTAAGTTGGCTGTATTTAGAGATAAGAGAGAACAATTTCAACACAGGAAGAGCATGTGGATCTGGAATTTAGAGAAAACAAGATGGTATAATTATTATTCATTATTATTTATAACATGTAAGAAAGAATAATGTTGTAATGGAAAGAGAGAGACTGAAGGTTAGACATGATAAAAGAACAATGTTCAGAGAAAATTTCTATCCTTTGCAGGGATGTAGGGCAGACACTAATGCAAGAATCTCCCTCGCTTTGGGAGCAATATTGAGATTGACTGTACATGGATTTTTGGTTTCCACAAAACTGTGTTGCTTAAAGGAGCAAGTATTTTTATTATCTTTAGCAATGGAGTTAGAGATAGTATGTTCCACTGAAATCAGAAGACAGGAGGCCCAGAAGTGCAATACAGTAAATGGTTTTAATTATGACAACAAGAGCAAGATAGTGGCTGGGAATTTTATGCTAACTCAACTCCTGACTCCCCAAACTCTGTTCACCATTTACAAGGCACACATTAGGAATGTGGTGGAATATATCCACTTGCTGAGAAGAGTGCGTCTCCAGTCTTAAGAAGCTCGATTTCATCCAAGAACAAAGAAGCCTGCTTTGACATTTCCATATATCACCTTAAACTTTCACTGCCTGCATCACCAATGCACAGTGGCAGCATGTACAAGATACACTCCAGCAACTAACTAACAGTGCTTCAACAACACCTTTCAAATCCTCCCAGATAGAAAAACAAGGGCAGCAGACGCAAAGGAACACCACCATCTGCATGTTCCCTTGCAAACCGCTTGCCAACTTTGGAGAAAGTGAGGACTGCAGATGCTGGAGATCAGAGTCGAAAAGTGTGGTGCTGGAAAAGCACAGCAGGTCAGGCAGCATCCGAGGAGCAAGAGAGTCGACGTTTCGAGCAGAAGCTCTTCATCAGGAATGAGCATCTTTATTTGGAGTTATATCACTACACACTCAATATTCTTGGATCAAACTCTTGGAACTCATTTCCTAACAGCACTATGAGTTTATATGACTGGATGGATTGCAGCAGAAGGTTGTGATTCACCACCTTTCAGGGTTCTTGCCAGCTAGACCAACACCTTCAGAAAAGAATATACATGGATGCTAATTTTTTAATGACTGATTTAGTAGCCTCATATATTGATCAATGGACTATAGTCACTCACCTATCTGCCAGTCTCTTGGATCCACAACTCACTTACATTTACCTCATTTCCAAACTTAATGCTACTGCAGCCTTATTCTCACAACTTAAATATGTTGCCAAATATTCAGTCATACAGCATAGAAACCGTTCCTTCAGTCCAACTCATCCAAATTGACCAAGTTTACGAAACTAGTCCCATTTGGGCGGCACGGTGGCTAGCACTGCTGCCTCACAGCGCCAGAGACCTGGGTTCAATTCCTGCCTCAGGCGACTGACTGTGTGGAGTTTGCACGTTCTCCCCGTGTTTCCACACTGTAAGTAATCTAATCTAATCGAATCTAATCTTATCTGCTTTGGCCCACATCCCTCTACACCTTTCCTATTCACATATGTGTCCAAATGTCTTTTAAATGTTTTAACTGTACCTGCATCTACCACTTCCTCTGGGCGATTCTTTCCACATATGAACCACGTGTGTGTGTGAAAATGTCGCACCTCCTGTACCTTTTAAATCTTTATCCTCTCATTTTAAAAATATGCCCTATAGTTTTGAACTCCCCTGTCCTGGAAAAATTTCCTTTGCTATTCATCTTATTTATGCCCTTTATGACTTTATAAACCCCTATAATATCATGCCTCATCCTTCTATGCACTAGTTAAAAATGTCTGAGCCTATCCAGCCTATTTTTGTAACTTAAACCCTCCGTTCCTAGCAACATCCTGGTGAATCTTTTCTGAACCCTTTCCAATTTACCTTCCTATAGCAGGGTGACCAGAACTGTACACAGTACACTAAAAGTGGTCTCACTAACATCCAGTACAACCTCAACATGACATCCCAAATCCCATACTCAACAGTCTGAGCAATGAAGATAAACATGCAAAATGCCTTCGTTACCACTCTGTCTACCTGTGATGTAACTTTCAAAGAACTATGTATTGAACTCCTAAATCTCTCTGTTTTGACAGTCCCCTGTGCTCTACCGTTAACTGTTTAAGCCTTGCCCTGGTTTGTCTTATCAAGATGCAACACCTCGCAATTATCTAAATTAAACTCCACCTGCATTCCTTATCCCATTGGACAAATTAATCAAGATCTCTCTGTAATCTCAGTTAACCTTCTTCACTACCTACTACACCACCAAGTTTGATGTCATTCCCAAACTTACCAATCACGCTTCCAAAATTCGCATCCAAATCGTTTATATAAATGACAAACAACAATGGACCCAACACCGATCCCTGCGGAATACCACTGGTCACAGGCCTTCAGCCCAAAAAACAATCTTCCACCACCACCATCCACTGTCTTGTACCATCAAGTCAATTTTGTATCCACGTGATCTAACTTTACTAACCAGCCTAGCATGTGAAACCTTGTCAAAAGGTTTACGAAAGTCCATGTAAACAGCGTCTACCACTCTGCCCTCATCTATCATTTTTTGGTCACATCCTCAAAAAAAAACTCAATCTAGTTTGTGAGACACAATTTCCCACATACAAAGCTGTGCTGACTGACAGATACATCACCCAATCAGACTGCACTACACTCACAGAAACATTTTCCTTTTTCTCTTCCAGGACTAGATGGCAAACAATTGCAAGTAGTGGCACCTAATTCGGCTGAGGATAGGCACATATTCTCACCCTTATGTAGAAGATAGTGCTTGCTACTCTGTTGGTGCAGTCAAGACTGAGGCCACAAGAAATGATTGTCTACAAAAAGGTTTTCTACAGTAATATGTTGAGGAACAATCTACAAAACAGACTATTTTAGGTATATTACTGTGCAATGCAAATGGCTACTTTATAACCTTGTAAAGGAATCTTTAGGAAAGACTAATCAGAATATTATAGTCATCTAATTAATTTAGTGATGAATTCAATGGCTGCATGTCTGATGGCTGGTTCTATTTCATATGTAACTACACATGCATATAATCCTCCTTCTCCTATACTACTTTCTCCTCACCAAACACACTCCTAATAAACAGGAGCAGAAGTAGGACATATGGTCCCTTGAGCCAGCTTCAACATGATCTGTTTGTCTTTTGAACTCCACGTTCCTATCTATCTCCTGCATAACAAGAATCTATTCATTGCTTTCTTAAAATTTTCAATGACCCCACTTTTATTGCCTTCTGAGGCACAGTTTCAAAGCTGCACAACTCTCAGAAAAAAATTCTCAACTCTGAAAGGATGACCCCAACTTTAAAACAGTGCCCTCGGGATTTTGACTGATCCACAATAGGAAGCATCTTTTCCATGTCCACCTTGTCAAGACCATTCATGATATATTTCAACCAAATCACCCTTCACCGTTCTAAATTCCAATGGAAACAAACTGAGCCCATGCAATCTTCATAAGACAACTCACGTATTAATCTATTAAACCTCCTCTGAACATATTCCAAAGCATTTACATCCTCCCTTAAATAAGGTGATCTAAACTGAACACTTTATTCAAACTATGGTCTCACCAATACCCTATATAACAGATGTATGCTTATAAGAATACAGTAACACACCTGCCAGAAAGCCTACTGGCACTATCAAGGATCATGGAAAAGTACAACATCAACTTTGTACAAGTCTCTGCACGAACAGGAGTATTGAAATAGTCAAATAAGCCACTCAGTTGCATTAAAGTGTTATGGAGATTAAGCGGAATGAAACTGAATTAACCAACTGTCAAGAAATTTAGCACTGGAAGAAACAGCAAATATAGCCCTGTTGACCCTGAAAGGTCCTCCTTAATAACATCTAGTAGTTTTGTAGCAGCACTATTCCACAGTCATACTAATGGAATCAAAACTTCCCATATCCTTGATACCACCATCACCAATTCAGAATATGTCTTGATGCGTTAGCAGATTAGATCAGCACAGGTAGGAAAACAGTGGCATAGAGTCAAGATAGAGTTGCCTTAAGAGTTCTTAACAATGACTTCACATTCCATGCAATGCATTAAGTAGCCATTGTCAGACATTAATGAAGAAATCTTCAGCTAATTAACACCAACCCTCCAATGCCTCTTAGCTAATAAAGCATTACTCCTCCATGTTGAAACCACATGAAAGCACCGCCAAGGGTGGCAAGGCCATAGAAAGTACTCTGGCTGGTGGATTTCAATGTCCATCTCCAACAGTGGCTGGGAGGAAATAAAAACTGAGCTGGTTGAAGGGCAGAGCTACTGGACTGGATCTACAGCAGCTGGCAAGGGAATCAAAAAGAAGAAAAAGCCTCGTTGACCTCATCCTTAACAACTTGTCACAAATGCATCAGCCCAGGATAGTCAGTGACCACCATATAGTCCTTTTGAAGGCAAAGTCCCATCTTTGCAGTCATTCTTTCACAAGGTGTGGGTTCTGATCACAAAACTGACATGTTAGCGATCTCAAATTGCATTTGAACTGAGTGGCATGCCATGCCATTTCAGGGGGCACTTAACAGACAATCACATTGTTGTGGGCTGTGTTCTCTCTAATTTTCCTTCCAGCTGTGTATTCTTTGTGTGGCAGCGACTTCTGGAACCAGAAGACAATGTCACAATCGGTGATATCACTCTGGATGGAGCCTTTCAGTGGCTGCGCAGTGCACAGCTATGAAGCTTAGAGGCAACATTGATTAGGTCTGGAGTCACATGTAGGCCGGACAAGATTTCCATTCCTAAAGAACATTAATAAATCAGATGGTTTTATTACTATCGATGGTAGTTTCACAGACACCATCACTGTGGCTAGCTTTTGTCTCTTAATTTATTAACTGAATTCAAATTTTACCAGCTGCCACATGGCATGGTATTTACACCATGGTAAATGGGATAGATTACAAACAGATCTAGTAGCTCAAAACCTGACCATCCATAATGCTATGTGGATCATCAGCAGCAGCATAAATATATTCAAACACAATCTGTAACCTCATGGCCTAGTATATTCCCATTCTACTATTCCATTAAAATGGGTGATCAATCTGGTTCTATGGAGAGTCCAGCAGGTATGTCAAGATAAACACTAGGCATTCCTAAAGACTCAATGTGGTGAAGTACCTTTGCATGCCAAATAACATAAGCACTGTCTGACAGATTAACTGATCCCACAACCAACAGCTCAGAACTAAGTTCAACACTCTTGCCTTATTCAACTGTGAATGGTAGTGCACAGTTAATAATGGACAAATAGAGGGGGCTTAATAATTATCCCCATTCCTAATTATAGAACATAGAACAATACAGCGCAGAACAGGCCCTTCGGCCCTCAATGTTGCGCTGATCTGTGAACTATTCTCAGCTCGTCCCCTTACACTATCCCAAAATCATCCATGTGCTTATCTAAGGATTGTTTAAATCTCCTTAATGTGGCTGAGTTGACTACATTAGCAGGTAGGGCATTTCACGCCCTTACCATTCTCTGCGTAAAGAACCTGCCTCTGACATCTGTCGTAAATCTATCATCCCTCAATTTGTAGTTATGCCCCCTCATACACGCTGAAGTCATCATCCTAGGATGATAGTGGATATCCAGTGCACCAGCGCATTTGCAACCATCCATTTGTGGAGAATGGATGATTCAACTCTGCCTCCTCCTCAGCTCTTCAATGTCACAGATACCAATTTTCAGCAATTCAATTCACTTAAAGCATTAGATATGGCAAAGGCTAGAGGCACAGACAACGTTCTGGCAATATAAGAAAAGCTTTTATTCCAAAACTAGCCACAACCCCAACTATTTGGTCATATTCAGCTACAATACTGACAATTACCTGCCAAAATGGCAAATTGCTTAGGTACCTCCAGTCAACAAAAAGCAGGACAAATCCAACCCAGCCAATTACCAACTCATCAATCTACCTTTGATCATGAACCTAGTGATTGAAGACACATCAGCATTACTATCAAGTGGCATTTGCTCAGCAAGAACCTGCTCACTAACATTCAATCTGGATTCCATTAATAGACACTTAGCTTCTGACCTCACTGCAGCCTTGGTCCGAACAAAAGATAAAAAAGCGAACTCCAGATGTGAGGTGAGAGCGAATGCCCTTGACATCAAGGCAGGGTTTGACCAAGTATGGCATCAAGGAACCCTAATAAAATGGAAGTCAATGGAATTAGAGGAAACATTTCCATTGGTTAGACAAAGGAAGATGGTTGTGGCTGTTTGTGGTCAATTACTTCAGGCCCCTCCTGATAAAGAAAGCACACCTGTTGTTTTTTTCCTGTTCCATCACAAGCTTATCCTACACTGCTGCAGGTATTCCTCAGAATCTTCGGTCAAATCCCTTCCTTCAGGCATAAAGTCAGAAATGAAATGTTTACTTATGGTCGAACAATGCTCAGCATCATTTGCAGCTACTCAGATACTAAAGCAATCCATGTCCACATGCACTAAGACCTGAATAATGTTCAGGCTTGGGCTAATGTGGACAATAACATACTTGCCATACAAGTGGTAAGCAATGACCCATTCCAACAAGCGAAATAATCATTACACTTTCAATGGCATTACTATTGCTGAGTCCCTCACTCTAAACATCATGTGGGTTACCACTGAACAGAACCAGTCGTATAAATACTGTGGCTATTTGAGCAGAACAGAGGCTAGGAAATCTGCAGTGACTAACACAGGCCTGTACACAACATCCTCCATTTAGTAGGCAAAAGTGAGGACTGCAGATGCTGGAAACCAGAGTTTAGATCAGAGTAGTGCTGGAAAAACACAGCAGGTCAGGCAGTATCTGAGGAGCAGGAAAATCGATGTTTTGGGCAAAAGCCCTTCATTAGGAGGGCTGCATTCCTGACAAAGGGCTTTTGCCAGAAATGTCGATATTCCTGCTCCTCGGATGCTGCTTGACCCGCTGTGCTTTCCCAGCACCACTCTGATCTATCCTTTATTTAGTGTTCAGTAATAGTATTCAAACTGTGCTGACACTGCTGAAGTTTGGTGTAATAATATATGGTACAAATACAACTTTTGATCAAAGTCTAACTTTTGAAGGGTTAAATTACACAAGGGAACTAGCTGGATTCAGACTGGGTATTCTGATCAACAGCAGTTGGTCACACTTGACTTTCTCTCAACAACTCGGTTTATTTGGAGTCAGCAGAATTATTGCTAAGTTACGTTGGTGGATTCTGCTGAGAGGGAGATTTGGTTTGACTAAAAATGACACTGAAGTCTGGTTTTGAGTATAACAATAAAAAACCCCCAGAAAATGCAGTGAGGAGCTGGAGTATATGAGAGGCCTTGGGATATAGGAGAGACTAGATTACACTGATGTTTGCCCCAATATGTTCTTGTTGATGCTTATCTGACATTTGAGCTAAAGTTCAATGTTTCCTGCAGAGGATTTTTTCTGAATAAAAAAGTGATTGCTGGAGAAACTCAGCAGGTCTGACAGCATCTGCAGGGAGAAAGAAGAATTAACGTTTTGAGTAACTCTTCATCAGAATTTCATCAGGCTTTGTTCTGTTTCAGTTACATTGATTTTTTTAATATTATGTGCAGACAAGCAAGTTGTAGTGATGAAAATGAGTGAAACTGAGTGCAAATGTTGCTCTGGAATTTTACATAAATGTGGAAAAAACCACTGTGCCACCGTGCCGCCCATTGCCACCGTGCCGCCCAGACAAGCCGTGTGAAGACAAGCAAGTTGTAGTGATGAAAATGAGTGAAACTGAGTGCAAATGTTGCTCTGGAATTTTACATAAATGTGGAAAAAAACAGCTTAATGATTCCAATAAAGTCTCATCTCACTTAATGTAACCCATCCTATTATCAGAGGGTCTAACAAAATATGCATCTGAAAGACAAGAGTTTCCTAGTCTAGTTCAAAACAGGGTGCTAATATTAAATCCTTGGATTATGTATAATTTTGCACACACAGATATATAGCTGTCTTTAAATTCCTATTAAGGATATTAGACCACTTAAGGAAATAATCAGGGTCATGGAATGAGTGAAGATTTCTATGCCACATCCGATGTCTGAAAGTTAGTGTATGCCAGAAATCATATTCTCTATGCTCCTTTCTCCTTTTATGTTATAAATCTAACTTAAGAGTTTGTCGATCATAACGACATATGCCTGAACGCCTCGGTATTAATGTGAATCAACCATTAGGACAAGCATTCAATCTTTCACCAATGTTTTCAAGATCTTTCTTCAGCCATGTCAAAGTTACAATATTATATAGGAGAGCAAGCATCATCACCCATATTGCTCAACAATATTCGATCTAAAGGCAAATCTGCTAAATTTGTGTAAAAATCCTGAAATCATTTTTAAAATGCCTAGAACACACGGATGCCAGTCTTCACTGTCCAGTATGTTGAATACACCAATAAGGTTCAGAAATAATACAGAATATTGCCTTACTCCTGTTTTCAAACATTTATAGTGCTGGAGGAAGCCAACAGCCTTATGATGTCCCTGCTGGCTTCTTTGGGTCTGTTATCTCAGTTTGCTGGGTGGGTGGTTTACCATAATGCCAATAGTGTGAATTCAATTCTTGCACTGGCTGAGGTTACCATGAAGGTCCCACCTTCTCCAATTTCGCCCACACTTGAAGTGTGGGGGTGACGCTCAGGTTAAACTAACCACCAATTATTTCTCTTTGATGAGAGAGCAACCTGATGGCCTTCTGGGACAATGGCCATTTCTACTACAGCAATTAAAAGCTCGCGAACAGTCTCCTTCTTTTCAAGGTTTGGGAGAAGATTTGTAGCTCGGGTGCTCGTTGTTGTGGTTCTGTTCGCCGAGCTGGGAATTTGTGTTGCAGACGTTTCGTGGTCAAACCACTATAAATGCTGGAGGAAAGAACACAGAAGCGCGACAAGCCAAACAGAGAACAGCCAGGGAATTCCTAGAGGCACGGCACTCATCCACAGATTCAATCGATAAGCACATCGACCTGGACCCCATATACCGGCCACTGCAGCGGACAGCTGGAACTGACAACCGGAAGCGGCAGAGACAAACCACTATAAATGCCAGAGGAAATATCATAGAAGCGCTTCACAGGAGGCTCCCAAGCACTGAGGATGTCACCTAGACAGGGGACGAAACGTCTGCAACACAAATTCCCAGCTCGGCGAACAGAACCACAACAACAGTCTCCTTCTTTTGGGATTCGGATACAATCTATCAAATTCTTCCCTTAAAGAAATAATTGCCTCAGCCTCAACTGTGGCAAATCATTTAATGCTCCACCAAACTCCCTTCTCACTCTCTTAATTCTATTATTAAATCCATGACTCCTCAACACTAACTCTATCAATAATACTACCTTGTTTTAGTCTTTTCCTAACTAGGTAGACATGAAGATACTACAGTCAAAAAGTGTGGTGATGGAAAAGCACAGCAGGTTAGGCAGCATCCAGCAGCACACATTTTGACTCTGACCTTCTGCATCTGCAGTCCTCACTTTCTCCATGAAGATACTACAGTATACGTAGTCCAGTATTTTCTCCATTATCTTATCTGTGAAAAATAGAGTTCCATCTTCATTCCTGAGTTGTTACTACCCATCTAGATTAATCCAGTAATGTTTATTAAAAAACCTTTTTATTCCATTTAATATTGATTTATTGGCCTATTTAAACTTTCACTCTTAATTTTTACTTTCCCTCTCTATCTTTTCACAACACTAATTATATAAAAGCCTATTATGTAAGGCCTTTCAAATGGAAAACCAGAGCTTTGTGAAATAACTCTTAGTTTTCACATTTAGTTACTGTGCATGAACATGCAATTTTTAATTATTGATGCCTCTACTAGCAAAACCACCAATCTGCACTATTTTGTGATATTGCTTGACTGTTCTTAGTTGTAACATTTGATTCCCTGTATTCTGCGGTGAGTAGAGCTGTAATAATTACTTTAATTTCTTTCCCAACTCACTGTACAAAGGTAAGAAACAGTGGATATTGTGAACTGTGCCATTTACTGATTTAGCTGGGATTTAGCAATAGGCAGCCACCAGTTTTCTTAATTTCCCAAATGTCTGCCTTCTTCATCTCCCGCCCAATCACTTCTGTGTCTTATTACATATACTTTATTAGTATTTTCAAATGGATTCCAGTACTGGTACAATCAAGTAATTTTCAGTTCAGCTACTGATATTTAATTAGAATTAAAGAATTAAAAGGAACAAAATAATGTTCTTGACACAAAGCAAATGGTTTAAGTCAAATAAGTATGTTTTCATACTACAAATTTAAGGAATGCAATGCTACCAGTTGGCCAGTATGCCTTTAGAAATAACAGTACATGGCTCTAAACTTTGATTTGGTCGTTCTTCACTTGCTTGTTTATCCACTACAAAAAGGCTTACACAATAATCCAGTTCAAGATCACAAGACTAAAAATAGACTTTGATTTGTTTGAAATCCCTTAAATGAAATGGAATTGTTATTGCTATGACACAATCACAGCCTGGTTTGGGAGCATTTTACAAGAGAAAAACAAGTATGACCTTGCTTGTGATTGTCATATACTGCTTTTACAGCCGGCTGTGAGCTATTTCATCTGATGTGATTAACATTTAGCCATCACTAATAAGTGCAGATGTGGGCCTTTTGGTAACAACCATGACATTTGTGCAACTACAGGCAAACTAATTATAACACATTGCATGATTAACACTAAATATACTAAAGCAGACCTCTGCAGAAACATTTGTAGACGGTGCATATTTTTACGATATTGAACTTATAGAGCTGTTGAAATTGGATAAAAATTGCCTTTGTTCACCTAATTTTATCATAAAAATTTATTTCATCTGAGAATTACTATAAATACTTAGTAAATGTTTTTTTAAAAATCATAACTATTAATGAGTAAGTGTATTACTTTCGTTTGTATTCAACATTTGTGACACAAAAGCGGACACAATCAATTCAGTGAATTAAGATGCAAAAAAAAACTTTCCTCTAAGCCTTCACCAGTTGTCAGCAATTCATGCTCTTATAAAATCAATTTACTATAGTTCAAAACTAAAATCTGATTACCAGCTCCAGGTAACCATGATTTATTAGAAACACAATTTTCTGTCTGCATCTATCGCATAACTAATAACTGGAAATATGTAAATAATTTACAGCAGTGAAAGTTTATACTTTGTGGCTCTTAAGAACCAAGAGGATTTACACATAGAATCAGGAGGTATGGAAAGATGTCAAATGGATTTTTGCATCTACTTCTCCCTTTGATGCAGACACTGATTGGCCACAGTGATAGACAAAGAAACTCGGTTATTAGATGAGTTAAAACTTGTTAAAGGAGTTACTGGATAAAATGGCAATACATAAGGTTGGTAAAGGCAGGAGGACTAGGAAAAGACTCATCCAATGATATAGAAGGAAGAAAGAGGGAAAATTGCAGAAGCACTGACAATAATCTTTCAATCATAGATAAAAACAACTGAAAGAACTATTGATGCTGGAAATCTGAATGAATCAGAAACATTAACCCTGCCTTCTCTTCATGGATGCCGCCAGACCTGCTGAGATGTTCCAGCAATTTCTGATTTTGTTTCAATATTCCAATCTTCCCTGAACTCATAGTGGTGCCAGAGGACTGAAAAATTGCAAATATTATACACTGGTTCAAAAAAGTTGTAAAGATAAACCCAGGAATTACAGACCTGCCACTTTAACTTGGATTGTAGGAAACCTTTTAGAAACAATTATTCAGGATAAGATTAAAAGTCATATGGAAAAATATAGTTTAATTTGGAAAAGCCAGCATAAATTTATTAATTTATCTAATTAATCAGCTGCAGTATTTTGAAAAGTTAACAGAGACAGTACAGGGCACTTATGGTGATATGGAGTACATGGACTTCCTTACCTGAGGAATTATGTTCTGGTTATGGAGGGAATGCAACAAAAGTTACCAGACTGATTCCTAGGATGGCTGGATCGACGAAGAAAGGCTGGATTGATAAGAACTGCATTCACTGGAGTTTAGAAAAATGAGGGGGCATTTCACAGAAATCAATAACTTTTGAGCAGGACAAGGCAATATAAATGCTGGATGTTCCTGATGACTGGGCAGCCCAGAATCAGGGGTAATAGCCTAAGGATATGGAGTAGGCCAGTTAGGACTGAGATGAGGAGAAATGTCTTCACCCAGAGAGTGGTTAGTCTGAAGACTTTTTTGCCACAGATCGCATTTGAGACCACATCACAATGTTTTTAAGGAGTTAGATACAGTTTTTGGGGCCAAAGATATCAAAGGTAATGGGGAAAAAGTGGGAGTGGGTCACTGAGCTGAATGATCAGCCATGATCATATTGAATGGTGGAACAGTCTGAAGGGTTGAATGGGTTATTCCTGCTCCTATTTTCTATGGTTCTAAAAAAATCACCTTCAAGGGTTTCAGTGAACAAACTTTCACCTCTGCTCTTGCTCTTGTTCTTATCTGCTGCTGTAAATACAAATTGTGAACTCTGGGAACGCAAGATGAAGTTAAAACTACAATGTCAGCAGAATGAAGGAGCATTGATGTCAGGAAACAGAGTGGAGGACACATACCTGTCCGTGTCAGTGGGTTGAGGTGGAGATAGTTGAGAGCTTCAAATTCCTGGGAGTAAATATCACTTATAATCTGGTCCAGCTACTTCGACACTACAGTCAAGACAGCACTCCAATGCCTTCATTTCCTCAGAAAGCCAAGGAAATTTGGCATGTCCACAATTACTTTTACCGATTTTTATAGATACATCATAAAAAGCATCCTATCTGGATGCATCACTGTGTGGTATGGTAACTGCTCTGCCCAAGACCACAAGAAATTACACAGAACTGTGAACAGAGCCCAAACCATCACAAAAACCAGCCCTCCTTCCATTGATGCAGTCTATACTTTTCCCCTGCCTTGGGAAAGCAGCCAACATAATCAGAGATTCCTCCCACCCCATTTATACCCTCTTCCGTCAGGCGGAAGATACAAAAGTTTGAAAACACATACCAACAGATTCAAATATTGCTCCTTCCCTGTGTTATCACATTTGTGAAGAGACCCTTCATATATTAGAGTTGAACTTTCTCTGCAACCTCTCTGCTGCTGTAACACAACATTGTGCATTCTGTTCTATTACCCTGATGTAATTATGTAAGGTATGATTTGTCTGGATAACATGCAAAACAATACTTTTCAGTGTATCTTGGTACATGTGACAATAATAAATCAAATTAAATCAAAACAAAACACACTGAATTGAATTAAATTGAATTTATTGTCACGTGTACCGAGGTACAGTGAAAAGCTTTGTTTTGTGAACAATACAAGCAGATCACAGAGTTAAACAGCATAGATAAGTAAATAATAGGCAAAACAATGCTAAGAGTTTGAGAGTCCATTCAGTATTCTAACAACAGTAGGATAGAAACTGTTTCGAAACCATCTGGTGCATGCGTCTAGGCTTCTATACCTTCTCCCCAGTGGTAGAGGGTGTAGAAAAGCATTGCCAGGGTGGGATGGATCTTTGAGAATGCTGGTGGCCTTTCCTTGACAGCAGGCCTGATAGGTGGATTCTACAGATGGGAGGTTTGTGATTGTCCGAGCCAAGTTCACCACTCTCTGTAACTGTCTCCAATCTTGAATAGTACAGTTGCCATACCAGATAGTGATACATCCAAACAGAATGCTCTCGGTGGCATACCTATAAAAGCTGGCAAGGGTATTCACTGTCATGCCAGATTTCCTCAACTGCCTGAGGAAGAAGAGATGTTGTTGGGCCTATGTAACCAATGCGTCCACATGAAGAGTCCAAGAAAGCTTGTTGTTGATGACCACTCCCAGGAGATTGACACTCTCCAATCGTTTCACCTCTGTGCTGTTAATGTGTAGGGGGGCATGAGTAACACCCTGCCGAAAGTCAATAATGAGTTCCTTGGTTTTGCTGGCATTGAGAGCTAGGTTGTTCTCAGTGCACCATTTTTCCAGGTCTTCCACCTTCTGTCTGTAGTCTGTTTAGTCGCCATCTGAGATTCAACTGACTTTGGTGGTGTCAGGAAAC
Organism: Chiloscyllium plagiosum; assembly: GCF_004010195.1. Classification (NCBI taxonomy): domain Eukaryota; kingdom Metazoa; phylum Chordata; class Chondrichthyes; order Orectolobiformes; family Hemiscylliidae; genus Chiloscyllium; species Chiloscyllium plagiosum. The sequence goes on from NC_057714.1 coordinate 63,305,267, forward strand.
TCAGGATCTAGTTGCAGAGAGTGGGGCTTAGCCCAAGATCACTAAGTTTAGTAATCAGTCTCGAGGAGATAATAGTATTGAAGGCTAAACTGTAGTCAATGAGTAGGATACTTACCTAGCTGTTCTTGGTGTCAAGATGTTTGAGGGAGAAGTGAAGGGCAAGTTATATGGCATCTGATGTGGATCTGTCTGACAGGCAAATTGGATTGGGTCAAGAGTAGTGGGGAGGCTGGAGTTGATTAATGACATGACAAGCCTTTCAAAGCACTTCATGACCACCGAGGTTAGGGCCACTGGGTAGTAGTCATTGAGACATGCTGCATGAGCCTTCTTAGGCACAGGGATGGTGTTGGCCCTCTTGAAACAGGGAGGAACAGTGGCCTGCTGCAGGGAGAGGTTGAAGATGTCCGAGAAGACCTCTGCCAGTTGATCTGTGCTTGCTCTGAGTGCACGGCCTGATATTCCGTCTGGTCCCATCACTTTCCTTGGATTCACACAAAGGAAAACTGATCTGACCTCTGATGCAGTGACTGTTGGAATAGGTTTGTCGGGCCTTGTTGGAATAGGTGTTACCTTTCTGCCGAACTTCTAGTCAAAACGAGCATAGAAGGCATTGAGATGATCTGGGAGGGATGTCTCATTGTCTGCTATCTTGCTCTGTCTCTTTTTAGATACTGTGATGTCATTCAGTCCTTGCCATAGTTGCCGGGTGTCTGTTTGAGTCTCTAGTTTGGATCAGTATTAGTCCTTGGCTGTCTTAATGGCTCTGCGAAGGTCATACTTGGATTCCTTATATTTGAGTGGGTCTCCTGATCTGAAGGCTTCACACCTGGTTTTTAGCAGATTCTGTATGTCCTGATTCAGCCAGGATATCCTCTTGTGGAACACCCAGATTGACTTCCTCAGTATGCAGTCCTCCACACATTTGCTGATAAAGTCTGTGACAGTGGTGACGTACTCATCCAAAGTACCTGCGGACTGTTTAAACATGGCCCAATCAGCAATTCCAGCCAGCACTGGAGTTGATCCTCTGCCTCCTCTGACCAGTACTAGACCTGTATGTGCGAGGGGGTCTCCTGCCTGAGCTTTTGTCTGTAAGCTGGGAGAGAAAAACACGGCATTGTGGTCGGAGTTCCCGAAATGAGGGCAGGGGATGGAGCGGTAGGCATCTTACATAGTGGTGTAAGCAATGGTCTGAAATGCTCAGGCTCCTGGTGGGGCAGGTAATGTTCTGGTGGTACTTGGGCAACACCTTCCTTCGACTGGCTTACTTGAAATCACCAGTTACAATAAACAGGGCCTTGGGGTGTTCTGTCTCCAGGGTGTTAGTGGTGGAATACAACCCATCCAGAGCTTCCTCAACCTTTGCTTGTGCTGTATGTACACAGCAGTTAATATAGCAGCAGTAAATTCCTGTGGTAGATAAAAGGGGTGGCATTTGATAGTGAGGAATTCAAGGTTTGGGGAGCACTGACTGCCCAGGGTTGCAATGTCTGTGTACCACAAGTTGTTGATTAAAAAGCAAAAAGCAAATTGAATACTGCTGAAGAAAAAGACACATTTTGTTCAAACTTTATATCTTTTAATCATTAGAAAAATTCACGAGAAAGACATGTCTCTGCTTTAGATGACATGTAAATGATAAATTCCAGATAGCAATCCAACAGCAAAGTTGGCAAATCCTTTTTCACTGACACTAATGCCAACTACATAGTTGCAGTCAACCTATGAATGCTTACAATGTCTGTTCAGAACTACTGCACACATGACATCAGAAAGTAGACATATCTGGGTGTCAGTCAATAGATGGGATTGAAGATATTCACTTCAGTTCAGAAACCAGTAAACTGGCATTGCTGAAGAGGAATATCAATTATTCAAATGAGTAATTTATTATAGGTAGACTTTGGTAAGTAAATAGAGAGAGCAAAGATCAAAATTGAACACAGTGGAAACTAAGTATAACTAACCAAGAATTTGAAAAACATTTATAGAATTATGAACAAGAAAAAACATTTGCAAGTATTTGATCAACACTGAAAACTACAGCTGAAGATAGGAGGAAACAAAGTAAGAGTTCTAATCAGAATTATGGACTTCAGTAAAGCATTCAACAAGGTTCCCCATGGGAGGCTGGTTAGCAAGCTTAGATCTCACAGAATACAGGGAGAACTAGCCATTTGGATACAGAACTGGCTCAATGGTAGAAGACAGAGGGTGGTGGTGGAGGGTTGTTTTTCAGACTGGAGGCCTGTGACCAGTGGAGTGCCACAAGGATCAGGGCTGGGCCCTCTACTTTTTGTCATTTACATAAATGATTTGGATGCGAACATAAGAGGTACAGTTAGTAAGTTTGCAGATGACACCAAAATTGGAGGTGTGGTGGACAGCAAAGAGGGTTACCTCAGATTACAACAGGATCTGGACCAGATGGGCCAATGGGCTGAGAAGTGGCAGATGCAGTTTAATTCAGATAAATGCGAGGTGCTGCATTTTGGGAAAGCAAATCTTAGCAGGACTT